>NC_071389.1:154672296-154890821 GCF_022682495.2 Desmodus rotundus
TGGTGGGGGGTCAGGCCATGACGAGCGGAGGCGGAAAGGGGACGGGTTCACCACTCCCGAAGAGGCCTCTCCGGGAATTCCCCCCAACCCCACACCTCCAGCCTCTAGGAGCTGGGGTGGTCACCCGTCTGGGCCCCTGCACTCTGACTTCCACCTGCTCGCTGCTGGCAAGGCAGCTGGGTCTCTGCTTCCCTACCCTAAGCCCCCCAACCCCCACCCCTTTCCTGCTTCCACCCAGCTGGATCTGGGTTGCACCTGTGAGCAAGAGATGCCCTGGAAGCTTCAAACACCCCCCATTCACTCCCCCAATTTTCACCCCCCTCTCTTTCAGAGGGACAAGCCCAGGCTGGTGTCCCCAGAACCTCAGTGGAGGTGGGGTGCCGCCCCTAACCGTTTAAGGGTTAAACCTGCTCTCCTAATTGCTGGGGTTCCCAGGAGCTGAGGCTGGGAACAAAGACCCTGGTGGCTTTGAAGCAGGGGAGCAGCCCCCTCCTCTGTGCTGTGGGGGCCCCAGGTGGCTCTCACCTGAACAGGTGAGGAATGGCTGGAAGGGTGGAGAGCAGGTCACTGCTGGCCTGGTCAGGGAGGCATGGTCTGGGAAGCATCGCTGCCTCTTGCCAGGCCATTCTTGAGTATACTCCTTGGAAGAGTAATGACCCATCTTGGGCTCAGCTCAAGGGTGGGGGCAGCACTTCGGGGACTACAGGGTTAATAAGCAGCTGCCATCTGCGGGGGAATTCCCAAAACGTGTGCGAACAGCTTCACCCCTGGAGGGTTGGGGTTGGGGGGGGTGGTATCAGGAGGTTGGGCCAGGAGCCCTGCATCCTAGGGTGGGAAAGGCCTGGCCCCTAAGGAGCTGCTGTTTCTCAACGTCTCAGTGCTCCAGGGAGCCCTTGCCTAAAAGGAAGTGAGGGATCCCCTTTTTCTCCACAGAAATGCTATAGGGGAGGCTTTGATGCCAAAATGAGCAGCACATCTGTCTGGGGCTGGGAAAGGCTTGTCATCCTGAGCCTCTGTAACCCCAAAAACAAAACAAAGGAGCCAACATTTTAAGAGGGCCTTAGGGAAAATCACCCCCACCTCTCTCCCCTTCCCCGCATTTTATAGAGCAATGGCAGGTTAGGATAAACATAAAGGGCACTCTTAAGGACAAATATAAAACTAGGAACTGGAAAGGTGAAGGACAGTTCCACAGCTCCAGTGCTTTGGGGCTTGGGGGTGGTGGTAGGTTGTGAAAAGGCTAATTAAAATAACCCTGAACAAGAAGGGGAAAAAACAAACCCCAATGGCTGTGCTTCAACCCACCCAAGCTCCCTAGGGCTGGGGAATTTCTAAGGCTTTCAGATGTAGAGCTGGGGAACACATCTTCAAAGATGTAGGGACTCCCTTTCAGTCACCTCCCAACCCCAGGGGTCTTTCCCTCCAGGCTGGCTCTTTCATCCACACCTGAAAATCCCAGACTTACAGAGCAAGAATAGGCCTCAGGGATCATCTCCACCCATCCTCTCGCTTTATAGAGGAGGAAACTGAGGCTCTGCACTTTCAGTTTCCTTTCTTCTTATCCTACTTCCCCCAAATTACTTAGTTGGTAATGGCAGAGTCAGGATTCAGTTCGCCATTTCTGGAATTGGAGGGTGGCTGTTTATTTCCCTCTGCCTTCCAACTCTCAGCTGCCTGTCAGGCTGACCCCCACCATCACACCCTTTCATCCTCAGGTTTCCGGGAGAGTGCTTTTTCCTTCTCCATGCTGGCTGCTGGGGTCATGCATGCGGTGGCCACAGCCTGCAGCCTGGGCAAGCTAGTGAGCTGTGGCTGCGGCCTGAAGGGCAGTGGTGAGCAGGATCGGCTGAGGGCCAAACTGCTGCAGTTGCAGGCACTGTCCCGGGGCAAGAGTTTCCCCCACTCCTTGCCCAGCCCGGGCCCCAGCGCAAGCCCCAGCCCTAGCCCCCAGGACACGTGGGAATGGGGTGGCTGTAACCATGACGTGGACTTTGGAGAGAAGTTCTCTCGGGATTTCTTGGATTCCAGGGAGGCTCCCCGGGACATCCAGGCACGGATGCGAATCCACAACAACAGGGTGGGGCGACAGGTACGTATGTGCAACTCGTCCTGGTTCCCCTAGCTTTCTAGGCCCGCTTAGAGGCTGAGAGGCACGGCAGAGCGAGGGGATGAGATATGGGGGGTGATGGGTAACATCTGGGTGGCCTTGAGCAACGTATTTAACCTCAGTTTTGCATCTGTAAAGAGAGTCTAAGGATACCTACCTTCCAATGTCATTAAGAGTGAGCTAGCAAACAGAGCCCCCAGCAGAGTCCCTCGTCCTTGACAGGTGCTCATTACATGGCAGCTATTATTACAGCTGCTTCCCTATGGAATTTAGGAGTGCTCTGGGCCCAGACTTCCCATTTCAGCAGTGCTCACTCTGGGAAGAGCACTGGGCTGGGAGTCAGGACAACTGGAGTTGAGTCCTGTTACCAGCTGGTGACGGAAGACAAGCAAATCCCTCTGCTCTGGACTCAGTTCTCCAATGATAAAACGAGGGGGTTGGGCTATCAGCCAGCCTGTTTTTCTTCTGATAATCCACAGTCATTTAGTCATTCTTGCCTCTTGTTTGCCCCTCCTTGTGCCTCCCTGTTCCCTCCCCCTCTTCTGTGCCTCTGTGCTCCATCCACTTGCTGCCCTTTCCTTCACCTCTTTCCCCTCTAATGCTCCAGGTGGTAACTGAAAACCTAAAGCGGAAATGCAAGTGCCATGGTACGTCAGGCAGCTGCCAGTTCAAGACCTGCTGGAGGGCGGCCCCAGAGTTCCGGGCAGTGGGGGCAGCACTGAGGGAGCGACTGGGCAGGGCCGTCTTCATTGATACCCACAACCGCAACTCTGGAGCCTTCCAGCCCCGCCTGCGTCCCCGTCGCCTCTCAGGAGAGCTGGTTTACTTTGAGAAGTCTCCTGATTTCTGTGAGCGAGACCCCACTGTGGGCTCCCCGGGCACGCGGGGCCGGGCCTGCAACAAGACCAGTCGCCTGCTGGACGGCTGTGGCAGCCTGTGCTGCGGCCGTGGGCACAACGTGCTGCGGCAGACGAGAGTTGAGCGCTGTCGCTGTCGCTTCCACTGGTGCTGCTACGTGCTGTGCGAGGAGTGCAAGCTCACAGAGTGGGTCAGTGTGTGCAAGTGAGGGTCGGCTTCACGGCAGGCCGGGGAGGGGGCGTGCTTTGTCAGCCCTTCGTACCGATTTCTGTCCGAGGTCAATTTTGGCCCCTGGAAAAACTCAGAGTATCTACCTAGAAACATCTTTGGGGGTGGTGAGGGTCAGGCGGAGTCTCTGATGTATGGCCCCCTCCCCCACAGTTGAAAGGCCTTGGGGGGGAAGATGTCACCCCTCTTCTTTTCCTTATCACCTGGATGGACTAGGATGAAATGCACTGTATTGCTCTACTATCCCCAACCCTGGGGTCCCTTTAACCCTCCTTTGTCATACTCCTTTTGGCTGGGAAATCCCTATAGTTTGACCACTCTTCTTTGAGGGTTAGCCCCAGGCATTGTGTGAGACCGGTCTCCAGAAAGAAACCACTCGCTCCATTTGCTGTTCCGGAACTCTACTGCAGCCCGAGCCCTCTCCTGGGGGGTAATGGAAGACAGTGGTAGAGAGGTTTCTCTAGGGACGGGACAGAGTGCTAGGGGGTGCTCTTGGCTGAGTCCTCGGAGCCATCTGTCCAGGCACATAAGGAAGCTGGCTGCCCTCCCTCCATTCAGATGTTAAAGGGGACCCTCCAAAAGAAGAGTTTCACCTACGACTCTCTGAGCCTCTCTTTCTTTCTTCAGCAGGAGGGGTGGGAGTGGATAATTTATTGTACTGAGACTCGTTCTTGGTTCCTGTTTGTAACTAAAATAAATTAAATTACTGGACCGGTGGATACAGGTGGTGATATTTTTGCCCACTTGGGATCCCAGTCCATGGCTTCTTTTCCAAGTGAATTCTCCTACCCTCCTACACGCCGTGACTTTATTTATGTGTATCCTGCTTGGTTCCGCAAAGGATTTGAAATATTCTCAAGTAACTTAGCTGGCAACTCTTAGTGTGAAAAACCAGTGGGGACTTCTAGGCATGAGAGGCTAGAGATCTAAACATAGTCTCTGTTTACTGTCTATGTGCCTCAGCTCTAGATTTTGCCTTGGTCACTGCCCTAGAACAAGGGTTGGCTTCTGACCCCAAGTAAAGATCTTGATAGTAAATGTATTAGGCTTGTGGGTTTTGTCACAACTGCTCACCCTGCAATAATTACTCAGCTCTGCTGGTGTAGATCAAAAGCAACCACAGACTATACATAAACAAAAGGATGTCCAATAAAATTTAATTCACAAAAACGATGGCATGACCAGATTTGGTCCTCTGGCTGTAGTTTGTTGACCCTTGCCCCATACCAGAGGTCACCTCTGTTCTGGGGTTTTCAAATCCTGAAGGTATCTCAACATTGAACCTGGGACCAAAAGAGCAGGTGAGTTCCTCTCTGGCTCCAGATCCGAGAATTTGAGAGGTAGATACAAGACTAATGGAAAACATATAAAAGGGATTCCTGTGCTCAAAAGGGAAGTTTTTTGCTCTGGAAACCAGCAAAGCCAGCATGCTCTTTCGCTGAATTATTTGCATATGTATTTTATTCTTCCTTATTCAGAACTCTTCTGCCTTTAATCCTAGTAAAATAATTCCTTTATCTTTTAGGAGATAACCATAACTAGAGAGAACAGAATGCCTTCTATTCCAATCTTTCTATTCCTAGTCCATTATCTTTGAAAACAAACCATTATCTTTAATTTGGAAAAAAGGACATGCACCACACATTTAGAACTTTACAAGTGACAAGATGCTGACTCTAATAGGTCATCTCCTTGGCCAAGGAATGTATGACTAGAATGTAGAATACAGAGGAGTAGTTCTTTCTACTCCTCTAGGCCTGTGATTTTTCAACTGGTGAGCTGCAAGAGGCACACTGGTGTACCACAAGACTTTTTAAGCCATGCAATACCTGACTATTTAGTCAGAGGCACTGACCTCTTTTCCCTTAGATTGTCGAATAAAAAAATGACAACAGCCTACACAACAATAACCATCCAGTGTGAACCAGATCAAAATGATACCTATTTTTTGGTGTGCTACAGAGTTTTAGGAATTAGTTCCTGTGTGCCATGAGATGAAGAGATTGGAGAGTGCTGCTCCAGGCAATAGATAGACCTGCTACCCAAATTACCTCCCCCCCCACCAGCCGGGTGAAACATGGTGGCACAGGGCAGTAAGAATGTTTGAGGAATGTTGGGTTAGGGTAGTACTTTGTGGCGAAATTTTATGTCCCAAATTTCCACTTGAACGTTGAGCATTCTGGATTTGGAAGTCTGATGGAGGCAGAAAGCTAGCCCATCCTTATTCAGGCACTGACTGAGTCTAGTGAGCATACGCGGGGAGTGCGGAGAGAGGGACGCAACTAGAAGGGACACAGGATCTGAGAGAGAATGACAAAGGAATATCCAGAATGGGAATTTCGCACACTCAGGAAGAGTGAGGAGAATCTCCAATGGAGTCACGGCGAGAATATCTCAGCTTTTTCTGGTTTCCTTCCTCTGTACTCCCTTTGGCTCCTTCTCTCTTTCTAGCTGTCCTCTTTCGTCAGACACACTCTGTGGCAAACTTAAGCCCCAAACCACAACCTTGAGAAATTCCAAATGGATTTTGTCAGCAAGGCCAACACCCCCCCTCCCCCGCCTCCCCACCCTTGCTCCCCCAGGCACACGCGTGCTGGGCTCAGGACCAGGCCTGGGGTCAGTGGCAGGGGTGGGAGTGTGCAACCCACAGAGCGGGTGGCTACAATGTCAGCTTTTACTTAGCTCCAGTGGAAGCCAGAGGGAGGGAGAACCACCAACGAACTGTAAGTCCGGCCTCTTTGCCTCCCTCAGCTCCAGATGAGCTCTTCTCCCTTGGCCTTTCAAGTGGTTGGGAAGCTGGGGAGTGGCAGTGGTTGGCTAATTGCCAGCTGGGCAGCACCCCTCCTATCTTTACTTTTCTTTGCTCCATGGGAAGCACCCAGTGATGCTGCAACAGGCACTTTCCTCTCAAGACTCCAAAGGGGTGAAGGATGGAAGGGCTGGGAGATTCTCCAGTCCCATTCATCAGCTCTCACTCAAATACCATGGTACTTGCTGCCTACCATATTAGGCTGACACCATTTCCATCTTTCTGTCATGCCTGGGACGCAACCTTGAGACCATGTGAAGTCCTGGGCAGTAACACTGATGGGTTCCAGTTCCTGTAAGGATACCACAAGTCTTGTTGGTATGGTTGGGTACTAGGGAACGGGCATGTAAAGCATAATTTTCATGATCAGTGTGGGACATAACCTGGTGGGGTGTTCCTAGAAAATTCTAGGAAATGAAATGTAAAGAGTAAAGTAATCATGTGGCAGTATCACAGGGCCCACTCTAGGAGCCTGTAAAAACACTGGAGGAGTCTTCTGCCATTGAAAACACAAAGCTTAGCCCTGGAAGGTGTGGTTCAGTTGGTAGGAGCATCGTCCTGTAAACTGGAAGTTCTCAATTCCTGGTCAGGACCTCAGTTGTAAGGGTTGGTCACTGGTCAGGGAGCTTGGAAGAGGCAACCGATCGATCAGTGTTTCTGTCTCACGTCGATGTTTTTTCCCCTTTCTCCCTCCCTTCCCCTCTCTAAAATCAATAAGCATGTGCTCGGTTGAGGATCAAAAAAAAAAAAAAAAAGAAAAGAAAAACTTAGCGGGCGAAGGCCCTTAATGGCAACAGCGCAGGACAGATACAACTCTCTTTGTTATAAGCATGTTCCTTGTATTCATCTCTTCCCTCACCATCTTAAATTAGGGTCTCTTTTGGCTTCAGATTCTAGGGTCATGTTATTCTCTAGGTGACAATGCCAAAGAAAGACTGGACTAAGAGGAAGAGACTGGTGAATGCATGCACCAGAGGTTGATGGGAATAAGAGGTAGACATGTGTGGCTATCTATCAGCCTACTTCTTGGAAGGAGACAAGAAACAAGGCAAAAAAAAAAAAATCCAGTAAAGCAGCAATTTTGGCGTAGGGTTTAGGGAAGAGCCATGTGTTCCTTATACTGCTGTGAACGCAGAGATGGCACTTAGAGAACCTTCTGTTCTTAGCGTTTCTAGTGCCCTTCTTCTGTGACAGCCTAGAGTGTTCCAACGCAGCTTTGCAGGTCTAGACCAGGTGCAGAAATGTGTGTGAGGAAAGTGGGGCGGTGGGCAGGAATAGAGAAACATGGATGCAAAGTCTCTCACTTTCCTTGGGGTACTAAAATTCATAATCATCTAGGAACACTTCCTCAAACCACACCTCTGGATATTAGGTTTTAACCTTCAACGTCCCAACTTCCTAATTGGCCCAGAGCTGTTGTGTCCTTCAGTTTCTTAAATTCATCACTGTCCCTTCTCTTCCCTATGGGAAACGATGTGTTGATTCAGACCCCCTGAGTAACAGAGGTTAGGAGTTGTGCAGCAACACTGATGAAGCAGAGCTCTCAGGGGGTTGCTGTTAGCCATGGTTAAGAAAGAAAGAAGAGGTCTGGAGGAGTTAGGTGGGCTAGAGCAAGGCCTCTTCACTCATCCCTTCTCCTGGCTTTGCCCAAGGAGCCCCCGGGGCTCTCAGCTCAACCTCTCTCCACTGTGGCCAGCAGGCGGCCCCAGTCCTTAAATTCCAGGTATGGCCCCGGGGCTTCATACAGTCACCTCAGTTCCCACTGTTTCATCCTCATTCCCTGGCTCGCAGCTCCAGCCTCCACCGCTCACAGCCTTCAGCCCCCACCGCGGCAACCGGCTTCAGCTTTAGCACCCGGATGCCTCTGCTGCAGCCGCTGCCATGGTGATAGCTCTCGCGAGAACTGCCGCTCGCTGCCGCGCAGCTCTCGCGTGATCAGGGAGGTGGGAAGTATCCCGGTCTGGGGGTGGGGGTGCGCCGCGCAGCTCTTGTCACTGTCGCGGCTTCCGGTGCTAGGTAGAGGGAAGGAAGGAGGGAGTCGGGGACCGGAGCAAGGGGAGCAGCCGCCTTGAAATTGGCTGGGGGTCCGGAGGGAGCCGAGCGGAACCTGCGGGGGCGGAGACGACGGCCGCGGCGGCGAAGCTGGGTAGCAGGAACAGGTGAGGGGCTGGGGAGGGAAGGCGGTTCCTGGTAGAGGAGCGGCTCGGGGTGGGGGCTGAGGATTTAGAGCCCCCTGCTGGGCACTGCCTGGCTTGGGGCGTTGTGGTCCTTCCCACCCGAGAGGTCGGAGAAGGGGCGCTGGGCCAGCCTCACGCCTGCCCCCGCATTTGAAGGACGTGGAGCTGGGGTGGGGGCGGGGGCGGGGGGCGCCTACGGATTTGTCCTCCGCCTCGCACAAGGGGGCGACCTGGGCTGCAGTTAGGTTCCCTCTCCTGCAGAAGGTGGGCTTTGAAGGGGTCGGGATTGAGGAGGAGGAAAGCAGTCCAGGGAGAGGTGATGCGGGGGCGGTGATGGATGTTTTGTGTCCTTTTCCTGAAAAAGAGCTAGGGAATGCTGCTTTTTTCTACCCCCCCTTCCCTCCACCTTAGTAATAGGAGGCGGGAGAAGCCTTGCTGTTGTGACAACCTCACCCCTTATGGGACAAGGGTACATAGCCGGTTTAGGGAGTAGCCGGCAGGACAAGCTATAGTGGAGCACCCCATGGGCACTATGTGGTGGACGTTGCGCTTTCGGGTCTTAGGAACAGCACATTGGAAGAGGGCAGCAGGTGGGGAGAGGGAGCAGGGGAGGCAGAAGGGGGAGGGGGGGTCTGATCTGCCTTCGGGAAGAGAGGTGGTGTCTTCCTCCCTTAGGCAAAGCGGGGGCGGGGCGGTCTCACAGGAGGAGGGAGCGTCTTGTCGCTGGCTCTGAGTTTGTGTCTTCCAATCCGCTTTCTTTCTTTAGGAAGTACCAGGATTCCCGGAACAGAAAATGGAGCCATTGCTTACACCAATGTTTGGGGAAGGGAGGGGGAGGTGGAGTTCCCTGTTAAAACAGGCCTCTTGATTAGCAAAGTGGTAGCTCCTCTTTTGGGGGAGTTCCCTTGTTTCTGGGTTGTATTACTGCCAGTCTTCCTCTGGCCAGGCCAGGAGCCGTGTGGTATGTGGTCAGGAGTGAGAAGAAATAGTGAGGTCATCCGGGTGAGGGAGAAGTGAAACTTAAAACCTGTTTCTGCTGCTGTTGGATTGGGTCACCCCTGGTCCATGGCATGAAAGTTTTATTGGTAGGAGATCTGCTGCAGGAGTCTGATTGCTTGGGTCAGTGCAACAGGACAGTCCAGTCTCTGTGTACTTCCTTCCTTGTCCCTAATTTGTTGCCATTTTTTCTTGAGCTTGTCGTTGGGGTGTGTCCACTTGCTCTGACCAGAGCAGGGCAGTTGCACAATAGACTTGAGGGGTTTTCTTTAAGATTTTTAAACTTATTTTTAGAGAGAGGGGAAAGGAGGAAGAGAGAGAGGGAGAGAAACATTGATTGCTTGCTTCTTGCACATGCTCCAGGCAGGAGACGGAACCCACGACCCAGGCATGGGCTCTGACTGGGAATCAAAGGGCGACCTTTTGTTTTGTGGGACGATGCCCAGTCAACTGAGCCACATTGGTCAGGGCTAGACTTGAGTTTGAATGACATGTCTCTTAAAGCTCATTTTAAGAAAGAAGCAGATCCATGGGGTTCACCTTTCACAGAATGAATCATTGACCTTGGATGCATCTGGGAAAGGGCCTCATGATCACACATGCACATACCTCCTGCCTCCCAGCATAGAATTATTACTTGGTATAGTCAAAATTTTTATGTGCATGTCTTGTTTTTCTAGAGAGACTAAGATTTTTCGAGTGCAGGGATTAATTGGGGCTCATCTTGCGTCTCCCGCAAGCCTTTGCACATAGTAGGTTCTCGTGATGAAGACAGGATGTGAATGTATAGAACTCAGCAAGCTTTTTGACTGCAGTTTAAGGAGAAGGAGATGGCTTGGCTGTCAGGGAGAGTGCCTGGAGAGAGCTGAGGGAAGATACAAAGGCCTTTAGCCTTTGGAATTAAGAAGTCTTGGTCTCTCCAACTTCCTAAGAGGCACAAAACAGTCATGGAAAATGGAAACTAAGGCCCAAGAAGAAAACTTACTAAAACACAGAGTCATTATTTATCTGAAATCCCGGATCTCCTGCTCCCCGCCATTTTAGGCAAAGGGGTCTCCTCATTAGCTCTAAATCCTTCAGAGTATCGTCTGCAAATTGGAATCCTGGAGATTATGGAGGAGGGAGCCAATGTATGTATGTGGTGCCTGGCACAGAATTGGTGCCAGTGAGTCGTAGCTGCTATTACACACTGAATGCAAGTATAGAGGGAGGCAGACAGCAGGCCGGAAAGAGTGGAAGTGAAGTGGCCAGTGCACAAAGGGTCATACTGTGTGTGTTCATCTCTGCTGCTCTCTTCCACTGGAGTCATAAGAGGAAATGGACTCAGAGGACAGTGGGCAGGATTCGTTGGTTTGAAGAAGGAACTTCTTTAAAACCAGGTTTGTTAAAGCTGAGTAAATAACTGAGGGAAATTGTGGAATCTGCTTCCCCATGTACCTTTATAAGTGGATGCCAAGAGGCCTGAGACTCAAAGTATATAGCTGGGTTTGGCATGCCTCAGCATTTTTTTGCAGGTGAATTTACAGGCAAAATGGTACAGTAATTAAGATGTGGACCTTGGAATCGGACAACATTGGGTTGAGATCCTGCCTCTGCTATTACTAGTTGTATGATTTTGGTGAAATTACTTGTCCTCTCTGAGCTCCATTTTCCTCATCTGTAAAGAGCACGATAATGGTAGTACCTACTTCCTAGAGCTGGCATGAGATTAAATGAGGTAATACACACAGAGCACTTAGTATTGTACAAAGCACATAGTAAGCCCCGAGCAAATGGTAACTGCCATTAATACTCAACATCGCAATGGTCATGATAATGTGAGCACTCAGGGCTGCCTTAAAGGTTTGCAAAAGAACAGCTTGCCGCCCGAGGTGCCTGTGTAGAGGCATGATTGTTACCATGACTCTCTGGGCTTGTTGTGGGCTTATGAGCAGTGAAATCTTTTTTCAGCATCAGCTTCACAGAGGCAGCTCCTGCTGCCTGAGTGGGAGGTGAAGCTGGAGCGAGGCAGAGGCCCTGAGCCATCAGCTTGGGTGAGGATGTGGGGGCTGAAGAATAGTGTTCATGTTAAAGTCAGCATGACTCTGAGGTAATGGTTGGTTCTTCCATAAAGGTGCACCCTGATTGACTTAGGTCCGGATTTAGATTCTTGGGTTCCATTAACTTAGGTCTCGTTGAGCATTTCAGCATCCTTCATTTTCTGGGCCACTTTTCATTTAATCCTATCTCTTTTCAACATCTACCTCTTGAGTGTGTTTCAGAATGTACTATATTAAGGTCCAGAGTTATGATATCTGTGTAATTCTGTCTACTATACCTTTTCCATCATCTGTCACAAATGTAGGTAGAGTGCCAATAAAGCTTTTTGATAATGAAAAGACGTGGGGAACATTTGGAAAGAGTCCCTCCCGCAAGTGTTCAAAGGCTTCGTATTGTAGTCCGGGAAGAACTGAGGTGGGGTTCCGTGAGCATGTTAGAGCTGTGTCATGGACTTCTGCAGAGGGTCTGCTGTACCAGACGGACCAGAAAGGAGATGGCTGAGATTTCAGGGACCCACCATTAATACCATGTTCCTGAAGAAAGGTAACTGGGTGTCACAGACCCTCATGGAATGTTTTAGCTCTCCCGTTACCGGTGAGGTGCAGCTTTTCCTTTATGAGCTTATACACAAGAGTGTCCAGCATGAATGTTTAAACTTTAACATGATTTAGGTAGGATCCAGGAGAACATTTGCTCTTGTTGTTGTTTTGTACCTCCCGCCCCGCCACATTTTTTTAAAGCAATCCAGTGTTACCATATGTAAAATCTTACCTGAAGCCTAAGACATACAATGGATAGAAGTGGGGCCGCTCTGGCGGTGGAGGAGAGTCGGGGAGCATAATTAGAGCCTCTCATATAGTGTCTTCTGTCCGCCAGGCAGCCTCTGAATCCCATCCAAGGAACTCTAGAGCTCTGAGAAGAAAGAAACCACTTCTTCAGTTTGTCAGATACAGGAAAAGGATCGGGGATACCTAAAAATAATGCCTTCCTCAGCCTCACAAGTGTGTTGCCACCATCAGCAGTACTGTGCTTCTCAACGATAAGCCTCAGATCACTAGCGACAGATCATACTGCTGGATGCTGGGGGCATGAAACATGAGTGAGGCATGGTCCCTGCTGGCAAAGGGCTCATAGTCCAGTGAAGTACTTCCCACACCTTTTCCCACCATGGCACACACAGAAAACGGTAATAGCGAGACAGACATAGCTGCTTGCGACCTGATACGGCCAGCCCAAGGGCTCTAGCCACTTGCAGCCCTGCCTACCCCCATAGTACTGATGGGATCAGTATCTCCAGCTGCCTGTAATGTGGTAAAGGCAAGTTACTTGGGAAGTTGAAGCTCTGGAGAAGGAAACCAACATGTGAATAAAACATACTGTGGTAAGTCCTAGAGTAGAAGTGTGTTTGAGGTGATAAGGGATCACAAAGGGCTCCTATTTCCCAAGGTAGTCAGTTCCCTGTCTTCTTGTACCCTTCGGGTGCTCTCTAATTGTTGCTTTTGTCCAAATCCTGGTTTCCTGTTTCTTCTGTTTGCTGGCAGCTCCATCTTGACCTGTGCTGTGGGAGCAGATTGCAGACAAAGGTTTATTAGGGCTTTAGGCTGACTACTGGTGGAATTTCAGTGATTGTGTAATTAGAAAAGTATAGTGTTCTCAATGTTCAAGCTATAGATGTGGGTATTGGAGCAACCATAGAATATCAGGAGATGGAGTAGCTGTGAGCTGGTCAGGTTTTAAGAATAGGGCAAACTAAAAGAATTGGTTAGAGAGCAGCAGTACCACAGAATGTTCCAAAGAAACCAATGAGTCTAGTTTTGAAAAAAAAAATCTGGTCACTTTTACTTGGATAGTCCGTGTATTCTGAAACAGACCCGATTCTCTGTTTTGACTCACTTGCTGAGTGTTGCCTGTGGGAAAAACCGGAGCCTTCCCAAGGTCTCAGTCACCCATGGTGATTGAGGGTCCTTTCTGCTTGTCTTGTGGCCTTCAGCTCGTCCTGTCCTGGAGTCATCATCTTGGACTAGAAGGTAAGATGACCTGAGCCTAAACACCACTAATTGAGTTAAGCATAGCCTAATTTTTTTTTTTTTTTAATTCTCACCTGAGGCTATATCCAGCCAGAGGAAGGGAGATTGGGAGAGAAAGAGAGAAACATTGATGTGAGAGAAACTTTGATGGGTTGCCTCCCCATGGCACTGCGACAGGGGACAGAACCGCAACCCAGGCCTGTGCCCTGAATGGGAATGAAACCTGTAACCTTTTGGTTTATGGGACGATGCTCCAACCAGCTGCGCCACACCAGCCAGGGCAGGTGGAACCTAATTCTAGCTAGATTATGTTTTCATTTATACCAAGGTTATCCTTGATTGCCTGGTAGCTAAATTCAATAGGTATTTTCTAGGCCTTATCTTAGTTTGACCTTTCTTTTTTTTTAAAGATTTTATTTATTTTTAGACAGAGAGGAAGGGAAGGAGAAAGAGGGAGAGAAACATCAATGTGTGGCTGTCTCTCATGCACCCCCCACTGGGGAGCCCTTGGCTCTCAGGCTGGCACTCCATCCATTGAGCCACACCAGCCAGGGCTTGATTTGACCTTTCTATAGCCTTCAGTCTTCCTTCCTTTTTAAATGTTCTTTCCTCCTTGGTATCTGTGATGTCTTACTCTCTAGATTTTCTTTCTTTCTTTCTTTTTTTTTTTTAAATATACATATTTTTTTACGTGCCCTGAATGGGAATCGAACCAGCAACCTTTTGGTTTGCAGGCTCACGCTCAGTCCATTGAGCTACACCAGCCAGGGCCTCTGAATTTTCTTTCTGTCCCTCAGGTTGCTTCTTATTCTCTTTCCTGGCCTCCTTTTCTGCCCACTGCTTTAAATGTTGACTCGCCCCAGGTTTCTGCCTTTGGCCTTTTCTCCTCTCTCACTGTACACAGAGCCTCTCCAGATGTATCAGTTAGAATGTGTCAGCTGTCAAAAGGCAGGAAACACAGCTGGGACTCAAACAAGAAGAGGATTTGTTACAGCATATAGCAAGAAGGCTAGGGGAAACAAGCCAGACAGAAAAGGGCACGCACTGTGCGGTCCCACTTACATGACGTGCCTAGAAGAGTCAAGTGTACAGAGACGGAAGTGGAGTGGTGGTTGCCAGAGGCAGGAGGAGGAGGGAGTGGGAGTTATTCTTTAATAGGTATAAAGTTTCTGGTTGCACAACAATGAGAATATACTTAATGCCACTGAATCATACACTTAAAAACGGTTTAAATGGTAAAGTTTTTGTATTTTTTTTTACCACACACAGAAAAAGTCATCTAGGGATAGAGCACTTTCTTGTTTTTTGTTTTTAATCTACCAGCTTGACAGTGTTTTTTGTTTGTTTTGTTTTTTAAGATTTTATTTATTTCTAGAGAGAGGGGAGGGAGAAAGAGAAGGAGAGAAATGTCAGTGTGAGAGAGAAACATTGATCAGTTGCCTCTCATATGCACCCCCAACCAGGGACTGAACCTGAAACCTTGGTTCGTGCCCTGACCTGGAATCAAACCTGCAACCGTAGGCTTTGCAGGACAACGCCCAGCCAACTGAACCACACCATTCAGGGCATTGACCGTGTTTTTAAAGGCCCAAGTTTTCTCCATTTTTTTCCTCTCACATTGTAGAGTTCTTTTGTCTGGCCCTTCAAGGTTTCAAGATTACTCCAGCATCACATCCTTCTATATCAACATCCAAAGGCTGAACAAAAGAACATTGCCATATGTCCTTTTTTAAGCTTGTGGAAAACTTTCCCAGACACTCCCAGAAGACTTTTCTCACATCCTATTGGCTATAACTAGGACACGACCATTTGTGACTCATTCACTGGCAAGGGAAGTGGAATGCCCAGAGCCCTTAGGCTGATTGGTTTTCATACCCCCTGCCCCACCATCTGAGCAAATGAGAGGTTCTGTCCGAAGAAAGAAGGGGAAGAATGGCCGTTGGGTAGGCAGCCGTCCTGGATCATCGATCATCTTGTTTCTTCTGTGGCTTCATCTGTCATCAGCACAGATGGTTCCCAGTCACCCAGACCAGACTTTTCTGTTATGCTTCATACCTTTGCACCTCAAAATCAATGTTGAATCCAAAAACAAACATTGTCACTCTCAGATCTGTTCCTCTTGTTATTTCCTGTGTAAAGACGTGCCACTGAATCACCCGGGACAGAAACCTGAGAGTCATCTTTGACTTTTCTACTCTACCTTCCTATGTTTAATCAGTCATTAAGTCCTGTGGATTCTGCTGTTTCGATGTTTCCAATATGTCCTCTTTAATTAAGAACTTGTGATTTCTCACCTGTATTACCGTATTTCCCCAGTATTCTC
This sequence comes from Desmodus rotundus, assembly GCF_022682495.2. Taxonomy (NCBI): domain Eukaryota; kingdom Metazoa; phylum Chordata; class Mammalia; order Chiroptera; family Phyllostomidae; genus Desmodus; species Desmodus rotundus. The sequence continues at coordinate 154,687,862 of NC_071389.1, forward strand.
TCTGCCTCTAGTTTTTCCCCTTTTAACTTCCCTAAACTGCTGCCAGAATGGTATTTCTAAAGCATGTATCTGATCATGTTACTCGGTGTGGCCTTTTGAGGCCCTTCATGATCTGGCCCTCACTTACCTCCCCAGCCTCATCACGTGTTTTTATTCACCATGCTGCATCCATGTGAACCACCTCCCAGTTGCACTTGGCTTTTCCTAATAAAAGGTGCCATCTCTAACTCAAGTCTTTATGCCTTCCCTTCTGCCCCTTACCCTCTGTATTGTCTTATTCCTACTTTGCCTTCAGGAATAAGCTCAAGTGTGATCTGAACGTGTCTGGAAATCATCCTTTACCCCCCACTCTTGATTAACTGCTCCTGCTTTCTGTCCCCATAATGCTATGTACTTACCTGCTCTTACCTTCACACTGCTTTGTAACCCTCTGTTCACTAATTTTTCCCTCCCATCGACTGAGTTCTATGAAGGCAGAAACTGTCTTCCTCTCTGTGTCTCTAGTTCAGTATACTCAATAAATTTTTAATGAATGGGTGGAAGCTGACCTCAGAAGCGATGTCTTGGCTTTGGGAAATCTTTGAGTCCAGTAGAAGTCGTTGGGATACTAGTGTAAGAGTTCTTATGTGCTGATTACAGTGCTCTTGAGACAAACACTTGGAAAAGTTTACAGAGGTCAGTCACAAGCCAGCTGCACTAAGGAAACTAAATACAGGGAGACCCTGCTTTTGTTTACTTAAACTTTATTGGTCTGCTCCATTGGCCATGCTAAAAATAGCATCTCTATTAGCGATATCTCGGTTTGAAAATTATCTGGGAACAAAGCTGCTTTTCAGTGTGCCTTGCCTGGCAGCAGATGGTTTAGGAGAGAGAGGTCCTCCTTTCCCTGGACTCGTGTGGCCCAGAGAGGAGGAGGTGGTGCCAGATCAGGAATCTCCTCAGAGCTGTCTCAAAACACGTGCCTGAGCCAGTTACTGGAGGCAGGCAGGGGGGAGCGTGCATGGCAGGCGGAGCTATGACTCTCAAAAGCACTTGGAGAGTGAGGCAGACATGTTCCTGCAACACACAAACCAGGATGGCTGAGCAGCCAGTTACAGCAGCAACCTGCCTCTCCTCGTGGTGGGGGCTGGGGCAAACTGGGGACAGCGAGTGGTCCTCAGTGAGGACATCCTCAGGCAAAGCTTAAATTGGCCAATGCACTTGATTGAACTCCTGCAATGTCCTACACAGATTGTACTGGAAACACATTTTTAGAGCCCCTATTGGTTTTTTTCTTTTATACCCCTGATAAAGAAGTTTGTGACTGTAGCATAGAATGTGGAGGTAGCCTCCTTGTTAATAGAGATATTACTGTATTCCATTTTTCATCTTCAGCCATTCACCTTCAGTTTTAACTGCTGACTCCTGGTTTCCACCAGCCCATGGAACCCTGGCATTTTGCCCTGTCCACACAGGAGCACCATCTGTGGTAGAAGAGAGTGACTACAGGCTATACAGTGCACAGGGAATCAATCCAGGGTTGGGGGGGTGGGGTTGCCCTTCTGCTTCCCGGAGCTTTTTCTAGAAATGCTTTATGGTAAAAGTGAGATTGGCTACATGGCCAGAGATCAGTGTTCAAGGTGCACAGCCGAACGCTGCCCCCGTCCTGGTGGTGGCGGCCCACGCTCTCCGGGAGCACGCAGGGACAGAGAAAGCCAACACCCACTTCAGAATGCTTGTCTGAATCAAGTTCCTGATTATATTAAAGAGGAGTCATACTGTCCATTAATTTCAAGGCCCTGGGCTGCCTCAGGGGACACGTGGTAGGTAACTGCTTGGATTTTTCACCAGTTATCCATCAGCCCCATTGCATATCAAATGGCAAGAGGAAAGGCTACCAGTTGTAGTCTTCTGGTCCTTTCATGGTGTTCTCCAACCAGTCCTGGGGTCAGGTATGTGTGGGAAATGGCCAAGAGTTGACAGGACATCTAAGCAGCTATCTGTGCTTCACCCACAGATACCAGGTACTGTAGGCAGAAGAAGTAGTGTAAGGGCATCCTCAGAAGCAGCAGAAATCAGCCAGTGTGCTTGATTGAACTCCTACAGTGGGTTGGCACTGAAAGTAAGGACAGATACAAAGTAAAAGGCATACTCCTTGCCCATGGGGAATGCACAGTTAAATTGGGGAGACAGGCCATGTGCAGATTTAGAAAAAAGCTCCACAAGGTGGTAAGTGCCACATGAATGGTTTGGAAATTCAGGGCCCTTGTGGTGTGCCAGGAAACAGAATTAAGTGTAACATTGGGATCAGCTTTTGAGCCAAGACTTTAGCCTGATAGCTTAGTAAAGAAGCAAACCATAGGGCAGTGTATGCATGTTCTGAGGCAACAGATTTTTTTTTAAAAAAGATTTTACTTATTTTTAGAGAGAGGGGAAGGGAGGGAGAAAGGGAGGGAAATAATCAATGTGTGGTTGCCTCTCACAGGCCCCTAACTGGGGATCTGGCCTGCAACCCAGGCATGTGCCCTGACTGGGAATTGAACTGGCGACCTTTTGGTTGTAGGCCGGCGCTCAGTCCACTGAGCTACACCAGCCAGGGCTAAGGCAACAGATATTTTCCAGCCACTGCGGTACTCATGGTTGGTAAACATTTAATCAGCAATAGTTCCGCTCAGGAAGGACAGGACGATCAGAAATCGGGCCAAACCATATTACCCAGACTTTAAAGCAAAGCCCCACTTGGAGCGGAAGGAAAGACTACCTGAGCAGGAGACAAGATGAAAACTAGGACGACTTGGGGAAGGTTTAAATTTCTGGAGGTGACAGTGGCAGAACCAGCAGTATGACTACCACCAATTGCCAAGGTTGGTGGGATCTGATTGTATTAAGCTGGGCAGGTGTCCCCACCTGCCTCAGGGATCCTCGGGAATCTGGTGTGCCTGGGTGTGTTGAGGTAGGATGGGCAGGGAGGAGCTAGTGGGTGACTTGGCTGAAGTTGAGCCCTAAGGTTGAGCCAGGTCCTGTCCCTGGGGTGTGAGCCCTCTGGGTCAGGGTCAGGGCTCTTCTGAGGAACCCCCCGGGGAGCACCACGCCTGGCTCATTAGTGAATGTCTGGGGAAGCCTTTGAAGATGAAACATTCCATAAGCATTCACTGTTTCTGTTTTTCGGGCAAACTAGTACTTTGGTCTCCAGGGGCTGTTGATCTGGCCTCTTTGTACTATTCTGGAATTTGTTGCAAACTGAGGAGAAGAGGGAAAAAAAACCAACAAATAAATAAACCTGAAATAGTTTTTGAAAAAAAAAAAAACAACTCCCACCAAACCCCCATGCTTTAGCTTGTAAATAGGATTCCTCCCCATCCACTTTTCACAGTCTTGGGTGCACTCTGTCTTGACCTGTTCATGCGCCTGTTGGGTGTGTGTGTGGTTCGCAGACTCTGTAGAGAACGCCAGCAGTGGCATATGGTGATTGCTGAATAAGCTGCCCACTGACGCATGCCTCCTGCAGGCACAGAGAACTGCCTGGCAGGCATGATTCGGAACCCCATTTCATTGTTGTTTTTAAGATGCATTTCTGTGGCTGTCCTGTGTCATAGAGAAGGGAGGGAAGACGAGAGTGAATAAATGACTCCATGATCCTGTCTGTTGGGAACAGTGGTTGGGGTTGGCATTTTGCACTTTATAGTGGTTCTTACTGCTCCCTTCATTTTTTCAGCAGGTGTTTGTTAAGGGCCTGCTATGTACCAGGCATAAGCATCTGATCTGAGTGAGCTGCTAGTGAGGTCAGTAGAGATCCTGGGAGTTAGTTTAGTTATTCAACTACGATGTGCCAGGCTCTATTCAAGGTACCGGGAATGCAGCAGTGAACAAAATAGACAAGGAGCTGACATTATAGTAGGAGGAGAAAAACAGTGCAGCAAGAAGCAAGTATGTGATGTGTCAGGTGGTCGGAAACGCTATGAAGAAAAGTGGGGTAAGGGGTAGAGTGTGTGTGTTTTTATTTAAAAATTTATTTAATTTTTTCATTACCATTTAGTCCCCTTATAGCCCCCTCCGCCCCCATGTGTGTGGGTTTTATAGGTGGTTATGGAAAACCTCTTTGATAAGGTGGCATTTGGACAGACACCTGAGGAAGTGAGGGAATACTCCATGAAAGTTGTCTGGGAGGGGAAGCATTTCAGGCAGAGTGACTAGCCATTACAAAAGCTTTGAGGCAGAAAAGTGTTGGGGAGTTGAAGTGGAGTAAGCAAACAGAAGAGTAGTAGGAGAGCTGATGAGAGAAATGGGGAATGCAGATCGTGCAGGGCCTTGTAGGATGGCTTTCAGTTTTACTGAAAGGAAGATACGAAGCCAAGAGAGGGTTTTGAACAGAGGAGCAACATGACCTAATTTTGATTTTAAAATAGACTGAGAGGGGTTAGAGAAGAAAGCCTCAGTGCAGGTGGCCACGAGGAGCAGCTGTCCTCGGATGGGCCGTGGCAAGCCTAGGGTTTCCCTGGCTGAGGAATGAGGGGTGGTCTCTTCCCACCTACTCCTCAGCTTTCAGCGCCACTGTCACAGCCAGCATTTCATGGAGTGGGAAGGGTGAGACCTTAGGCGTGCTCTTTACTTCTTCCTCCTCGTTAATTTTCGTGTGTAGAAGGAAGGTAGAGTTGCAGAAATATGAAGACCGAAGCAATCTCTTGATTAAAATAGAGAGCATAAACCTTAGGAACCTGGCAAGCCTGAACTTTGTCAGGAGTCACAAAGAGCCACTCCTCATTCCACTCCCTCCTCTCCTACCCTTTCCAGAAGTTTCAGGGTAATGTTGGAGGGAGGTGCATTAATGATGTTGCAATACTTTGGGGTATTATGTAGATTGTCAGAAGGGAATGGACTTTGGAAATCATCTATTTTAACACCCCTCTATTTACAGGTACAGATATGGACAGGTGAAAGAAAATTGTCCAAAGTCGACGTAGATTGCCAGCAGGGCAGGGGTCCTGAGTGTTTGCTGCTTTGTCTCTGCTCCCAAAGGCTTGGGGTATGTCTGAGTGGGCCTCAGACTTCATAGCCCCCTCAGACTCTCAGTTTGTCATGAATGGACTCCAGCCTTGACTTTGACAAATCCCATATACATGAAATCCTGACAAGCAGATGCTAGTAATGACTTTACATTTCTTTGCCTAGGATCAAGTCCTCTATACCAGGAACCAGGCCAAAACCAGATTGCCACTGCCCCTACTTGGGCCCTGCTGTCCTCAGAAAGCTGCTGTGATCATGGGTAACATCTTTGGAAACCTCCTCAAGAGCCTGATTGGGAAGAAGGAGATGCGCATCCTGATGGTGGGCCTGGATGCCGCAGGAAAGACCACGATCCTGTATAAGCTGAAACTGGGAGAGATCGTCACCACCATCCCCACCATAGGTAAGGACATGGCTTGGATGTAGGTTTTCTTGCCCACAGCTGAGCCAGGCAGGGGGTTTATTCCTAGATTCTTCCACTTGGCCACCAGGCAAGTCCATGCAATTTGGGGTTCAGGGAAGAGTGGTTATTTAGCTTACTAGCAGGTGCTGGGGCTGCTGTTTACCCACCTACCCTGACCTTCTCTACTGGGGGAACTTCTGCAGCCCGGCTCTCAACAGTTGCCCTCAGGTACTGAGCTGGTTTGTTCTCTGTGTTACCTGGGAAGCAGGAGAAGGCCTTTGACGTTCTTGCCAGAGGCCTGTATTTGCTTCAGTTAGATCCTCAGTGGCCCTGAGTCTGGTTAAGACGTGCCTGTGGGAGAGAGAACATTTGGCTTGTGGATGGGGCTCCAGATCATCATCTGTAGGTGGTTCTGCATTTGGGGCTCCAGGAATATAGCTTACTTCTTTTCCTTCACTCTGCCTCGCAGGCCCTGGTTCTCAGCTGAGAAAGACTCTGGTGGCCAATGTACCGGAGTGGGGCTGAGTCATTTCTGTGTAGGAGGGAGAGCCAGAGACTGAAGATGAGTAGGGAAGGCTGGCTTGCACTACTCATGCGATCATGAACCTCTCGATTGGCCCTTCTCATCCTCTTTCACTTCTTACCTTAGTTTTTCTTTTTGGCCTTTAGGATACAAGGTCAATGAATACTAGGTCTGAGGAAGCCTTAGCTTTCTCTCCCTTGCTAGAATCACGGCCAAGTGTGGAGGAAACAAAATCAACCCATTGCGGCATCATTTGCCAGCCTGATGTTTGACTCCAACTGGCTATTGCCTGTTTATTTTTTCCCAAAGGGTTCAATGTGGAGACAGTGGAGTACAAGAACATCAGCTTCACGGTTTGGGATGTGGGTGGCCAGGACAAGATTCGACCTCTCTGGAGACACTACTTCCAGAACACCCAAGGTACGGCATGTGAATTGCCCAGGGACTCGCAGGAGTTGGTTGGGTGTGAGCAGAGTGTGGCTGTCATTCTTGGTTATGGGCACCTAACCCTGGGCCTGGTGTAGCTACTGTGGGTGGAAGAAGAGGAGAAAATGTTGCAAATATTTAGAAGATATAAGGAGGGTGTTGTGTTTTGGTGGTGGGGAGGGAAGTTCATCTGTCGTCTCTGTGCAGCCCACACTCTGCCTCCCTAGGGTTGATATTTGTGGTCGACAGCAATGATCGAGAGCGAGTGAATGAGGCCCGGGAGGAGCTGATGAGGATGCTGGCAGAGGATGAGCTCCGGGATGCTGTGCTCCTTGTCTTTGCAAACAAACAGGTGAGGTTTCTCTCCACCCCTGGATTTGAGAGAGGGCAACCTGGCCTCAGAAATTAAGGGCCTTACAGCCCTGGCTGGTGTAGCTCAGTGGATTGAACGCGGGCTGCAAACCAAAGGGTCACTGGTTCGATTCCCAGTCAGGGCACATTCCTGGGTTGTAGGCCAGGTCCCCAGTGTGGATATGTGAGAGGTAACCACACATTGATGTTTCTCTCCATCTCTTTCTCCCTCCCTTCCCCTCTCTCTAAAAATAAATAAATGAAATCTTTTTAAAAAAGGAAGAAATTAAGGGTCTTAGAGCTCATTGTACAGGAAGCCCTGTGACTGTGCTCTCAATTTTGAAAGTGCGGGAAATGGGGTTAGTTGACTTTTTATGCTCCTCTTCCTGTTCCCCACCACAGCTTTAATTAGCAACATCCCATCCTCAGGGATTGGTGTGGTAGATGTCACCTCAAATCCCTTTTTCATCTTCCCTGTTGTCTACTATTGTGGGACTGCCCTCCCTCCTACTATTCCTATATTTGGTTCCCACCAACCCAATGGCATGACTTTTTTTTTTAAGATTTTATTTATTTATTTTTAGAGAAAAGGGAAGGGAGGGAGAAAGAGAGGGAGAGAAACATCAGTGTGTGGTTGTCTCTCACATACCCCCTACTGGGGACCTGGCCCACAACCCAGGCACATGCCCTGACTGGGAATCGAACTGGCAACCCCTTGGTTCGCAGGCCAGTTATCAGTCCATTGAGCTACACCAGCCAAGGCTGGAATGACTTCTAATGTCTTAGCTCTGGGGTTCTGGGAAGTCTAAATCCAAAGCAGCTCCTTAGGATCTTGTGGGTCCCTACAGTGGAGGAGGAAGAGAGGGTACTGGTATACATCTCGTTGGTAGTAGTCGTTCTAGAAGCCTTTGAAAGATCCTGAGGATCCGTTTTGTGTGTTTCCCTTGTGCTCCAGGATTTGCCTAATGCTATGAATGCTGCTGAAATCACAGACAAGTTGGGCCTGCATTCTCTGCGTCATCGCAACTGGTACATTCAGGCCACCTGTGCCACCAGCGGGGACGGGCTATATGAAGGCCTGGACTGGCTGGCCAACCAGCTCAAAAACAAGAAGTGAGAGCCAGGCAGCCCTATCCAACCACCCCATCCACCCCTAACATACCTACTGTCTCCCTGCCCAGCCCTCCCCCTTCCTTGCCAGTGTGGCCAGGGCCCTGGGGATCATGTCCGCATGCCCAACAAGAGCCTATCTCTTCTGCCTCCCCCCCTTCCCTTGTCCATGACTAGTCCCCAATGCTGTCCTGATGATGAGTCATTCCAATTTAACAGATTTAAAACAAAACAAGGTTGTTATGGTTTCATGGGGTGCCTCCCCCCGTCCTCTGAGGTTCAGGAAGTGGGGGGGGAGCAGTCTGTCTTTTTGCTTCGTTTGGCTCTGATTACTGTGCTCTTGGCATCTGAGTCCCTTCCCTCTCCATACAGGCCCCTCTCCTACCATCTTTTTTTCCTTCGCCACCCTCTCCCTGTTCTACGTGGAAATTGCACGGGCCTCTCTTTGTGTGCGTGCTTGTGTGCGCGTGTATATACATGTATAGAGAGATATGTATGCAGGGGCCGGGAGAAGGGTGGAGGGGGTGGAGTGCAGCTCAGGGCTTGGAGCCAGGACACTGCCCATTCTAGCCTATCACCTGCCCCTCCCATGTCGGTGAGATAAAGGGAATAAGGTGGAGGGAAGGCTGCCCCAGTCTTACACTGGTTCCTCTCTTTTCTGCAGGTAGGTTTTCCTGGATGATAGGACAGATGATGGATTTTCCACCACCATCTTCCTTGTTACCTCTCTCCACCCTTCTTAGGGCAGAGGGTGGCATTTATCTCTAGATGACTGTTCCCAAGGAGATGCCATTCTGCCCTGCCTTGTTAGTGGGAAGGAGAGAGGAACCCACTCACTCTTATCAGCTCAGAGTGTTCAACTGATCCTCCCCCTCATCCTTAGATCTGTCCCTCAGGAGCTTGGAGGGGAGGTAGAGATACAAGACCATGTTGTATGTTTGGGTCCCAGGGTACCAAGGGAGGGCCTCAGGTTTTCCATCTCCATCCTATTGTTTTTCAGGAGAAAGTGAGACATTGGTTCTATTCCTGACTTTCCCGTCTTCTCAACCCCCAATCTTCTGATCTTGGGGGCTAGGTGGTCCATCTGTCCTTTGTCAGAAGTTTCCTCATCCTAGTAGTCCCAGGCTGGCCGGGTGGTTGATTGGGGAGTGGGGGTGTGAGGGTAGCATAGCAGACCTCAATATCAATTCCCCTGTTCTCCACTTTTCTTTTTCTAGTTCAGGATGTGCTGAAGGATGGGAATTTCCTATTGTTTCCAGATCCTGCTGTCCCTCCCAACTTCATCCCAGCAGGTTTCCCCTGCCCTCTTCACCCACTCGCATAAATGGACCTGTGGGTTGGAGTGGAGGTACTAGGACTCTGAAGTGGTTGTAGGTGGTGGTGTGATGCAGTGGTCTTCAGGGTCCTTCCCCTATTATCAATACTATGTAGTTGTTCAGAAGCTGCTGCTACAGAGTCTCTCTGTCTACAGGGGGTGCTCGTCCCTGGGGTCCTGACTTCTATGGTGTTTGTGAAGCCTTGGCTTTTCTCTGGGCTCCTGTGTATGCTGACTGCACTCTGAGCTCCAAGATGGTTGCCCATACCTTTCTGCTAAGGTCAGGGCCCAGGGCCCCCCACAGCATGGCTGAGGGACCCCTTCCCAGAAAGGCTGTCCCAAGCCCCATCCCATGGGGCCAGGCTTCTTGTCACTTTTGTCTACAACAGGCAGATTAATACCCCTTGCGCTCCATCCTGATTGAACTGTGAAAGAGGTTCCAGGGGTGTCTCCTTCAGTGCCAGTTCCTTAGTGATGTTTTACTTACCCAAGATGCAGTGGGTGCGCGCAGTTCTCTTGCTCTCTAAGCCTTCGTGTGTATGTATATGTGTGTTTGGTGGTAGGGAGAAGTGGGGTGCTAGAGCTTCTATTTCAACATGTATTCACTCCCCTGACCCCACAGATGCTTTCCTCCCCTCTTTTTTTTGCCTCTGTCTCTCTTCCTCAGACTTTTTTTGCTCCTGCTGCCGCTCTCCCTGAACTCTTCCCTTTGCCTTCCGACTCATTCAGTGCTGTTGTCCGTTTGTCTCCCCTTCCTTGTTCTTTCCTACTTAGGATTCCCCACTCTCTGTCTTTGTGGTTGGTGAGGACTTTGCCTCTTCTCCTGCCTCACTCCCTCTCTGGCCTTCCTTAGTTAGATATCAGTCCCAAAATAGATTTTCCTCATTTGAGTCCCACCTCCACTTCCTTTTGGGGGCTCCAAGGACCAATGGGTCTAAGAGTATTAGGAAGCAGCCTTGGAGGTTGCCTTGGTGCTGCTTAAGATATGTCCAGCAGGGGGCAGTGAGTGACCTTGCTAGTATCCCGCTGCTAGGCCCTTGACAGGGGTGGACCCTTCTACATTCCCATTCACCTAAAAGTTCTTTTGGGATCAGGTGTTCCAGTCCATTTCTGCCCACTCCCTCCCTGCCTCTCCTCTGGTGGGTTTAATTTTATGCTTTCCTTTGTTCCAGCCTCTTTTCTCCCTGGGGACTCTCCCACTTCTCCTCCAAAGTTTGTTTGTGGTGTTACAGTGGTAACTGCTGTTCTGAACTGATTTTCTTCTTTTTTTCCTCCTCTGGAATGTAGACTGTATACATTTAATAACTCACCTTCTCTCTCCTTGCTCTAAATGCGGGGTACGCAATGACTGTGACCACGGTTGGAAATTAAACATGTTTTATGCAGCTTTGGCACAGACCTTATCCTTGACGTGCAGAGGCTATGGGGCAGTGGTGTGATGATGAGGGTAGTTCTGTCTCTGGCGCCTCTGTCCAGACTGCTCCTTCAGCAGATGGTACAGGGCACTTGAGGGGGTGGGGCGGGGGGAGTGAGCCCATGGATGAACATAAGCTCATTTCCGCACTGCTTACTTCTTCCCATCACACCCCAGAGGGAGGCCTAAGTGAACTGGGCGCCAGAGTGTAAGGGCATTGTGACTCTGTTGCTCTGTTTCTAAAGGGTTTAACCCTGAACTTAGCCATGTCTATCGGCTGCCATATTCATCACCTGTTGGTAGACTTTGGGGACATCAGTAGCTAGAGGGCCCTGAACTCTGAGTGCCCCATAGTATCTCCATTCTCAGATCTCCCCAGCCCTGTGCATCAGGTGTTTCTGGTTGGAACAGGGTCCCATCGTCCACAGATTGGAGTCCCCACACCCACTGAGGTCTGGACTTTGGCAGTGAGTAAGCATGAAGAGTTAAGTTCTGGGTCGTGTAATGAACTGGATCCTCCTCACAACTTACAGCCCTGCATCCCCTCTACTTCAAGCATGTGGTTCCCCATCGTCCGGATTCCAGCCTCATCCAGAGATTCCACAGACATTTTTGGGGGGGAAACCTTTTTCATACAGCCTTCGTCCTTCCACCCCACTTGCACCCTACTTACTTCCTCTCCTGCTACTATTGTCTGGCTTCATGCAGAGAATGGAGTCGTGCCGCCCTTGGGGTGAGCGAGGCAGGCGTTCCCCACTGTTAATACTTTCTTAAATTTTGAGGACAGAGGTCTTCCCGTCCTGGTGCTGTGGGAAAGGGAAAGGGTTTAGGCATATGGTAAGTTTGGGAGCCCTGAGTGACAGTGTTCAGTGTGAAGTACATTATATTCCATTCCCTCCCTGTCCCAGTTCTCCTGTTCAGCCCCTCTCCTGTTACTAAAATAAGCCATCACCTCAAGGGCCAGTGCTTCTGCCCTTACAGAACCCTTAAACTACTCCAACCAGACATCCCTTTATCAATCCCATAAACTTTAAACATCACCTACTTACGCTCAAAATCTGATGGTACTTCTCCTTCCAGGCTCCTCAAAAGTCCTACTTGGTGACTGGTTATTGATAAGCTAGGAGCTCCTTTTCTAAGTGCTTCATTCATATAAAAAATAGATACCTTCTAGAGCTGCAGCCCCTCATAAGATAATGATAATGGAGAGGACGTCAGCTGGCTGGCCGGCCCCTGAACAAACTTGGGAAAGAGGATAACCTAGTCCCTTCTGACCCTGAGCATGCAGTTTAGGGTGCCAGGAGGGAGGTGGAGGGAGTCTTCCTGTGGCAATTGCTTAAACCTTCTAGCTTCTTTTGGGCAGTCATAGGGAAATGAGGTGGGGACTTAATTTGGCAGGTAAATGCTTAGCACCCAACTCTTAAGACAAATAGCAATCCCATCTTCTCAGAACGTGAGTAACACTCCGGTCATGGCTTGTCAGGGGGCCTGGGCCCAGGGTCCATTTCAGGGTCATCTGGGCAAGGGAGATTCACTGGGCACGTAATCAACTGGGGATTCACTGCATCACTTCCAGTCCAAGGACGTAGATTGCTCAGAGCAGAAAATTGACAGGTATTTATCTAGAACCTTCTTTTTCCAAGTTTGCGCTAAAAGTGGAGTCAGTCCACTGTACTGAGAGAGAAATCTGGGAATCCCTTTCTGGGATGCTCTGGAACCCTTAGTGGACCACGTGGGGTAGTGACTGTGTAGGGAGTATCCTTTCTTCTGCTGCGTAGTGCAGGGAGGGGTTTATGGGCAGGCAGTCGTGATGCTGAGAATAGCCTCTTTTCCAGTTCTGAAGGATGTGGAGGTAGGAGGGCCAAAGTCCTGTTGTCCGCCTTCTAGCCTGGTAATTGGATGGATGGTGTATTGTGCTGGTCCCTGGGGAGTGATAGGATCCAGATGCCTTCCTTCCTCTTTAGGTTTTTCATTCTTACTGGGTTTCCTGGCCCTGTTTGCTGGAATGGGGGTAAGGATGACCCTAAGTTCCTGAGAAACGGGCTAGGTCTGAGGAAATCTGAGTCTCGAGAATGGTAATGGGGCAGCAGTGCCACCGAAGGTAGGAGGTCTGGAGGTGAGGAACTCGGATCAGGACTGTCCCCCATCAGGGCTCGGAGCGGTGTGTTCACTTCGGCCACGGGCTGTAGGAGACAGGACCTGGGCTCTAGGAGCAAATCTGGCTTCTGACCTGGATGTGGTGGAGTAGAGAGGGCACCCAAGGCAGGGCTCTGGCCCTCCGTGCCCAGAACTGAGCAGTTCCACCCATGTACCCTCCCTCCCACTACCCTCCCTCCGAACCAGGTGTTGAGAACTGTCTCCGAGGAGGTCTGCCCAGTTAGTCCAGGCCCGGCAGGAGGTTTCAGGATGAACTTGTCTACCTGGCACCCTCCTCCCACCTACCTCCCACTTCCACTGTTCCATCCCACACACTGTTAAGAGCTATCCTAGGGCAGAATTGAGTATGAGGCCTTTTAAGTGTTGGGGGATAGCTTGGATCTCTGAACCACAGGCATTTGAGTGCTAACTTCCGAGTTCTGAACATAGGAAAGAGGAGTGCTTCCTTGGCTTTGGGTAATAGATAAGCAATGGGGCATCTTGTTTCTTGCCTGTGCCAGATCTTGCATTGAAAGGATGATTCCTCCCTGGCTCGAACAGCCATCGGGGAGAGCAGGGAGGGAGAAAACGCTTCATTCTTGGGTGGATGAGTGCATGGCCATACCTAAAAAGAAAACATCTAGTCAGCCAGGGTATGCATGCCCTTGAAAAAATGGCATTCTACTTGGAGCCCAGATTTGATGTGCTGACTCAAGGCTTTTTATTTATTAACACTGTGTTTAAGTAAACATTAAAAACATTTAAAAAGCAGTGCCTTGCTTACTGTTTGGCACATAATGGCACTCATCTTTGATGGATGAATAAACGTCACTATCCTTAGCCAAGGTGGGCACGGTGGGTACCCCGTGAGTTTTGGAAAGCAGGGGGAGGTGGTAGAGTTTTCTCTACTTGCTGACAGAGACACCTTTGATGGTGGAGGCCTTTCTAGTTAGTGGTTCTCCAGTTAAATTGTCTGTTCGATCAAGGTTGGGCCAGAACCGGCTCATCTTTCTCTGTCTTTCAGGTGCCTCCTAATTTGACCCAAGGAGAAAGGGCTTCCTGCGCTGCCCTCTGTGGGTGACATTGTTGCCTTAGTTTTGTCCTTTCCATTCCCACTACCACCCTCTTCACTTGACCCCCACTTCCCTGCCCCCATCAGATTCCCAAACAAAGCCTCAGAGCTGGACACTAGTCTTCCTCCTTCATGACACCATCCCAGTCAGCTGGTACATCATCAGTACGGTATGTACTGCTACCCCATTGCTCAGAAACTCGCAGTGGGTTCCCACTGCCTCAGTCCGACATTGAAGGCTCCCCACAATTAGCTGCAGCCACTGGGGCAGCTGGTCCCTCTCCAGCCACCTCCCTCTCTGCTCTCATGGCTAAATCCTGTACTCTAGCCATACTGGTCCATTCATTTCTCCAAATACTGGCTCACTGCCTTTATCTCATTTCTCATCGTTTAAAAATACCACCTTCCTTTAAAATCTACAAAGCCTATGACCTCTCTAATTACAAGGACTTTTGTTCCCCCCTGGTCTGGCTCCTTTAGCTCTGTTAGCACAGCTCACTCAGCGCCTCCCACACGTTCCCTTGTATCGCTCTACAGTCACGTGCCACTGAATGGGTTATATGGTATAAGCTGTTGCTCCTAGGCTACAAGCCCGTACAGCGTGTTACTGTACAGAATGACAAGATGGCTTCAAGCACAAGGGGATAATGCAACCAAGAGACATGGTAAACAGGAGACAGGAGGCTGCTGCGGGCATCACTGTTTTATAGCAAACGTTTTTTATAAGTACAAAGAGCACACTAAAATTATGAGAAAGCCCTGACTGGGTAGCTCAGTTGGTTAGAACATTGTCACGATATGCCAAGGTTTTGGGTTCAATCCCCAATCAGGGTACATACAAGAATCAACCAATGAATGCATAAATAAAGGGAACAACAAGTCAATGTTTCTATTTCCCTCCCTCTCTGAAATCAATAGTTTAAAAACTATAAAAAGTATAGTGTAGTAAATACGTAAACCAGTAACAGTCATTTATCACCATTGTCAAGTATTACGTACTGTGCACAATCGCACATACGCTTTTATATGACGGGGAGCGCAGTCATTTTGTTTATATCAGCATCACCGCAAACACGAGGCAGGCTTGGGCCGTGACATTAGGACAGCGACAAATCTATGGCGTCGCTAGGCTGTCGTAGTTTTTTAACTCCCTTAATTTTACGAACCCATCATTGTAGATGTGTTCCATTGTTGGCCGAAACATCATTATGCAGCATAGAACCATATGTCATCTTCATTCATTTAATATTTAATTTTAATTTAATTTAAAATTTCAAAAAACGTTCCAGAAGTACTTGTTTCACTGCTGACCACTTGGTTACAGCATGCAACTCCCAGCACCAAGCTGCCACCCCCGCGCCTACAGAAGCGCCACTGCGTGGTGCCGCCCTAGCTCTTCAGCCTTCCAAAGGCTTTTTATTACTGACATCATCACTCAGGGACAAGCCTTTGAGGGACTTAAAAGAACTTATACTCCATAAAAAAGTAATTTCATATTTCATGCACAAAATGCCAATTGGCAGGTTTAGGTCCAAAATGGAAAGAAAAAAATTTTTTGTTCCAGTTTTGCAAGTTATCAGGAATAAAATCAGCATTTCTCTTTTCCTTGTTATAAGGAATAGAATTTTTTTTTCTGTATCAGGAATCAAGAGAGTAGCTTTGATGACCCCATAGTTATAAAATTACCTAACTAGGTAAAGTTCTTTCCAAAGATGTTAAGAAGTAAGAAGTTGGTTTGTTACCTGTACAATTTAAAGAAATATTGCAGTATTTGTAGAAGAGGAGATACTGCAGACCCTTGTGACAATATTTAAAAGGCCTTTTCTTCCACTTAAAAAATTCTACCTCAGCCCTGACTGGTGTGCTCAGTGGGTTGAGTGTCGTCCTGCAAACCAAAGGGTCTCTGGTTCTATTCGCAGTCAGGGCACACACCTGCCCGCGTTTCTGGCCAGGTCCCCAGTAGGGGGCGCACAAGAGGCAACCACACATTGATGATTCTCTCCCACTTTCTCCCTCCTTTTCCCTCTCTCTAAAAATAAATACATAAAAAATTTAAAAAATTCTATCCCAGAAGGTAAAAGAAATCCCCACTATCCCTAAGCAAAAAAGGGAAAAATCATAGGTACTTTTATTTGTTAATAGAAGCTACTGTGAGTTATGCAGCTCTCATTCTCAGAATTTCTGTAAACTGAAGCAGGTGTGAGGTGCTCGCTCTCGGAGACTTCAGATAAATGTATGTAGTAGTTTGTGTAGTCACTCTGCAAAAAAATTCACTACACAGCTGAACATTCTCCATTTTGAAACTTGAGACTGTCCTCAGAGGATATTTATGGGACATGAAACTATTGGGCCACAATTTGCTAACACATTTAAAATGTTAGCAAATTGTGGCAGGAGGAAGAGAGTGGGAAAACCTTAGTGGAGAGAGCGAAGGAGGGGCAGGGTAAAGCTGCAGTTAGGAGCTGGGCCTTTCTTCTCGTTAAGTCAAGGACCTCTGTGTGTGTGTGTGCTATATTTACTCATTAATATAAACCAGGTGCTGAAAAATAAAATTAAGAATGTCCTAAACTAATGTAAGTCTTTTAAGGAATAAATGACAGCAAGTATTTTAGCTTCTTAATCAAGGAGTGCTATAATATAATTTCAAAGCATCTTAACATAATTCATTTAACCCTAAAGCAATTGTGTAATAAGCAAAATATAAGAGGAAAATAACAAAAGTTAACTTCCTACAGGGACCAACAGGCAAGATCTTTGCAGCACAGCGATTAACTTTCACATACCGGAGTCTTATTCAAAAGCTCAGATTACTGAAAATCACAAATATCACCAACAAAAGGAATGTTGATTGACAGAGTCAAAAAACTTCCCAGAGGGCTGCCTTCTCGGAAGAAATTCAGACTGTTGCTAGCACAGGTTGGTTAAGTTAAATCTCACTGATGGCTCCATTAGCGAATGAGGATGCCCTAGTCAGTGCTGTTTTAAAAATGTAAAACGGAGAGAGAGAGAAAAAAAATTTACTGTTCCCTAACATTTATGGCTTAGCACCCAGAGAAGGCCTCTGCCCCCAAAAGAGACTTTCTACATAGGATTAGGTTGTATTAGATGAGGTGTAATCTCTCATTTTCAGGATATGTCTATTTTTGCAAGGTCCTCAGAGGCAGAAGTTGCACTTGGATTCTAATACACATACATCTCTGTGAGCTCAGCTTCTTGAAAACATACACCTGCCGGGTTCTGGGTTCTCTTTGGCCAGTGACCGGGCCCACTACCTTGCAGCCGCCAGAATTGCTCCTACACTCTTAATGTGATGAAAACACGGCCGCTGCTGTGAGTTTGGCACAAGCGGGCCGCATGTTAAGTACTTCGCATCCTGGCAGTGTATCGGACAGATTGGGCAAATTGTTGGCCCTTGAATCCAATGCTGAAAGTACTCATTGTAACACTTTTTCAGTATTGGCCACCATGAGCCTCTGTACATCTTGGAATTCAGTGTTGATGGAGCCTAATTTTCTTGGAGCATGACTGTCGATGTGGAGCTTCTCGGTTTTCTGAATGTAGGTCTCAAACACAATAAAGCGATAGGGTCTAGACACAGTGGGCAACTTCTTCCCGTGCTGTTCATCAAACTCAATATAAATCTTCTGGATAGGCAAAAGCCAACTTCTCAGGCAAGGGAGCTGCACACGAAACCGAATGACACACCCCGTGCTGAGTAACGCGCTGAAAGGTCACGGCGCCAACTCCCCAGGTGCCTCTGTCCGGTAGGGGCTGTCCTTTCAACTTTCTGAAGAGCTGCCGAACCCGGCTCTGGTGTTTGCGAAGGTCCTGAACAGACTGTCCTCCTGTATTGAGGTGGCCGGCGGGAGCCTGTCCACCACCTGGGCGAACATCGTGTGACAACATCTTCACAGGTTACAGGCTAATTTTAAAATTTTGTAACCAAAGTACTTTTTCTTATAAAACATCCAAACCATATATAAATATACTGCAAAATGTGTGAGACCTGTTCCCTTCTACTCTTCTCCCAGCCCCAAAGAAACGCAACCACCCTCAGCTATTTGGTGGGCCTCCTTCTAGTTCCTTTTCCAAATATACTACACGTATTTGGAGAGAGGTTAAAATGTAAAGGGGCTCATCACATTCATTATTCTTGCTTAAAAAAAAAAAGATTATTTTTAGAGAGGAAGGGAGGGAGAGAAACAGTTGCCTCTTGCGTGGCCCTAAGCGGAGACTTGGCCAACAACCTAGGCATGTGCCCTGAATGGGAATTAAACCAGTGACCTTTTGGTTTGCAGGACAACACCCAACCCCCTGAGCTAGACCAGTCAGGGCTATTCTTGCTTTTTAAAAATATATATTGATTTGAGATAAAGAAACATCGATTTGTTGTTCCACTTATTTACACATGCATTGCCCTGACCCGGGATCAAACCCACCGCTCTGACTTGTGGGACGACGCTCTAACCAACTGAGCGGCCCAGCCAGGGCTATTCTTGCTTTTTTAAACATAAGAATGTATACATTTGTCTTAGGGATTTTCCATTAGTATGGTTAGGTCTTTGTGTTTAATGGTTTTTTAGTATTGCATGGTATACGTGTATTTATCCAAAATAAAACATTTGTCTAGAATCTATTATATGGAGGGTATTGTTCAGCTAGTGTGTGGGGGACTCCAGACACGATCATACCCTTGTTCTTGTCATCAGTGAGCTGGCTCTTTAGAGGAGATGGGGGGAGGGTGGGACACACATAAACACAACACAAGGGAAAATAACATCCTTGAGTGTGTGCCTGGGGTTCAGAAAAAAGTGCAGTCACTTCTAGCTCTGAGAATCAGTGATACTGGAGTTTGCCTAGAGTGAGCTCCACAGGTGGAGGAAGAGTATGAGCCTGGGCACGGAGATGGAAACGCATGATGCAGGTTCATTCGATGTCAGACCACAGTCCACGAGCAGGAAGGGGCTTTGGTTCAATTCGTAAACATTTGTCAAGCATCCATGTGTCTGATGCCCTAGTAGGCGCTGAGAATATAGAAATGAGAGAGATGAGGGTCTTATCTTTAAGAAGCTTTCAGTTGGTGGAATAATAGCCAAGTTTGGAAAGGCAGATTAGGACCAGGTGATGAAAGCTTTCAATCGGCATGTCAGGGAGTCTGTTTTATTTATTGGGCAATGTGGAGCCAGGGCATGCCTTTAGTGGGCAGATGACATAAGTTGAGCAGATGGAGCGGTGTACAGAATGAGCTAAAGTGGGGAGAAGCTGGGGGTGAGGAGTTTGTGACCTTTCTTTCTATAACAAGATAGAAGTTAATTTCTACCTCAGTTAAAAGGTGGTGGGCAAAGCACCACCTTTTGCGTGGTGGCTCTACAGTTATCAGGGACTTAGACTTTTATCTTTTTGCTTCACCATTCTGGCACATAGCTTCTATCTTTATTAAACCATGGTTACCCCATGGCCGAATATGGCTGCTAGATCATAATCAGCCTCATCTCCATTCCAGGTGGTAGCAGAAAGAAGGAAGGGAGGAGACTGGGGGATGGGGAGGAGCACATAACAACATGCTTTTCTAGCTGAATGAACTTCCTTTAAGGAGCCTTCCTAGAAGTCCAGGACAGTATTTCTAACACTTCTGCTTATGTCTTACTGGCTGGAAATGAGTTGCATGGCCTTGTCTAACTTTTAAAAAATTGATTTCAGAGACAGAGTGAGAGGGAAACATCAGTTTGTTGTTCCACTTATTTTTATGCATTCATTGGTTGATTCTTGTATGCACCCTGACTGAGGTTCAAACCTGCAACTCTGTTATATTGGGACAATGCTGTAACCAACTGAGCTGCCTGGCCAGGGCCTTACCCAGCTTTAAGGGAGACTTGCAAGAGTAGTATTGTTTGCGTATGTTTTTTGAAGTTTTTCCCTTTGTAAAAAGTTGAGGTATAATCCGCATGCAGTGCAATGCACAGACCTTAAGCTCACAGCTCCCTAAGTTCTGACAAGTGCATATACCCACCTCACTCACACCCCCTTTCAAGATATGGAGCATCCCATTATTCCCAGAAAGTCCCTCCTGGGGGGCGGGGCTTTTTTGGAACAACCTAAAAGAGAGGGAATGAGGGCTTATAGGGTAGCAGCATAGGAATGGAAGGAAAGGCTGTGGAGAATCCAAAGGAAACTGGATGTGGAAGATGAGACAAAAAGCAAAAAGAATGCCGACAGCAGAGCCTCTGTCAGAAACAGGAGGTCGGGAGGGAGGTCTAGTTGCTCCCGGTGCGATGGAAGGAGGAAGGGGAATGAGTACCGTATGGGTGTGTTCTCTTGAGGTGCTGGTCAAACTGTCTCGGTGGAGGCACCCAGTAGGCAGTTGTACCTACAGCTTGCGAGGGCAGGGCGGTCAGAGCTCAGTGGCATCCAATACCACAGAGAGGCTGAAGAGGACAAGGAACTAAGAAATGACCCAGGAATTTGGTGACCATGAGCTTGCTGGTGATTTTTGACAGTGAGGTTTTTTTTTAAAGATTTTATTTATTTATTTTTAGAGAGAGGGGAAGGAAGGGAGGAAAGAGAGGGAGAAAAACATTGAAGTGAGAAACATTGATCAGTTACCTCTCTCACACACCTTAGCCTGGGAACAGGTCTGCAACTCAGGCACATGACCTGACCAGGAATCGAACCAGCGACCTTTCACTCTGCCAGACAACGCTCAACAAACTGAGCCACGCCAGTCAGGGCTTGCTGGTGACTTTTGTGGGAGCAGAACCCAGATGCCAATGCCTGAGTGGGAAGTAAGGGTTTAAATCATGCAGAAGGGGAACTGGTAGTCACCTGAAATAATTTTAAAACCTTTTTAAAAACTGAAGTTCTTGCACAAACATAAAAGGGTTATAGGTAGAGGCCCTTTTGAGAAGTGTTTTGATGAAAGGAGAAAGGGAAGGGTAGCATCAGGAAAAGATCAGAGATCACCTCATCCTTACAGGGTAATAGCCCATTGCTCTTTTCAGTTTGCTTTCTAAAGGACAGGAGGATGGGCTAGCTCCCTGCCTCCTTTTGGACATAGGACCTGCAAAAATTCCAGCTGAAAAGGTGGAGGTGGGAGAAGGATGCTGCCTTTGCAACTACTGAGGTGGGAGAGGCCAGCCAAACACTGCCAGGATAGGTGTTTGTGAGGAGAGGCGTGTCTGTGAGGCAAGATCAGAGAGCAATCAAGCTGGACTCAAGCAGTCCTGGGCTTGAGTTCTGTCTCTGCCACCACCTAGCAGCTAGGTCCTAGCTAGATGACCTTGGGCAAGTTACTTAACCTGAGCACCTAGTTTCTCATCTGTAGAATGGAAACAATGATGCCTACCTTTCAAGGGGGGTTTGAGGATTACAGACAAGTGCCTGCCACATAGTGGTAATCCTAAAAGAGTGCCATTATGTGACCCAGCCCTTCGCTGTGGGACGGAACGCCTAACGGACTGACCGGTCAGAATGCGAGACCTGCCGATCTGAGAGGGTAGGGAGGGCTCCCTAGGGCCTCCTCCCTCCAGGAGGTGGGGACAAGGTGGAGCAAGGGCTGTAGAAGGAGGAGGAGCTGGTGCGTTTCGACCCGCCCCGTCCAGTCCAGTCTGGCCTGGGCGCTGTTCTAGCCACCGCCGCCGTAGCAGCCGGTCCTGGTGCCCCGTGCACTGCCCCGTGTCCAGTAATGACCCTGCGCCCGTCAGCACTCCGACTCTGTCTGCTGCTGCTGCTCAGTGGGGCGCTATGCCAGCCTGAGACAGGGTTCGAAACCGAAAGTCCTGTCCAGACCCTCCAAGTGGAGACCCTGGTGAGGAGATTGTCCCGGTCTGCGGAGGTGGGGAGGGCCTTGTGCGCGAATACAGGTCGAAAAGAACCTGCGATCCCAAAGAAGTACGGGGACTGAGCTGGGGGGTGCTGGGTCTAGGGGCAAGAACGGAATCGTTGGCGGATCCTCGGTGATTCCTGTAGTCCGATCACAGGTGGAGCCCCCTGAACCGTGTGCGGAGCCCGCTGCCTTTGGAGACACGCTTCATATACACTACACGGTGAGGGGTCTAGGGGACCGAGGCGGAGCCTGGGAGGGGGCGGCGCCCTGATAAAACACGTCAGCTTTTGCTTGGACACGTGGCAAGCAGTTGGGGGAGTAACTGGGCTCTGGGGTCTTCAAGCACGTGGCGTGGGGAGGGACGTTCCTCTCGCCTGCCCATTTCCCCTCCCTGCTTTTCCGCCAGTTCCTCCTGGGCACTGAGAAGTGAAGGGCGGCGAGATCTCCGAGAAGTGCCAGACCTTAGGGGCTTCCTGTTCCCTTCTGCCCCGAGGGGAGTTCTAGGCGGCAGCTGCCAAGGGGTTGCCCGGCCCAACGGCCCAGGTTGTGTAGTGTGCCTGCTGGGAGGGAGAGGTACTAGGTGTGCAGCCTGGATGCTCTCTCCCCCCAGGGCAGCTTGGTAGATGGACGAGTTATTGACACTTCCCTGACCAGAGACCCTCTGGTAATAGAACTTGGCCAAAAGCAGGTGATTCCAGGTATGTGACCTGTGCCTTCCACTCCTCCTTTTCCCAATAGAAGTGTTTTCTTAACCTCTTTAACCCCTAAGCTACCTTAGAAATGCCCCCTTGAATTAGTATGACACCCATCTCTACCAGCCACATCCTGAGATTCAACCCCCACTTATTTTTTAAGATTTGATTTATTTTTAGAGAGAGGGGAAGGGAGGGAGGGAGAAGGAAATTGATGTGAGAGAGGAACACAGATCAGTTGCCTCTCATACAAGCCCTGATCTGGACGGACTCTGCAACCCAGGCCTGTGCCCTGACCAGGAACCGAACCAGCAACCTTTTGCTTTGTGCGATGACACCCAACCAACTGAGTGACACAGGTCAGGGCTCAAAACTCATTTCTGATACTCCTCTTGCCACATACCCTACTGGAAGCCAGAGATTTGAGAAGTGGGGAGCTCAACTAAGGGTCAAAGCGGAGCCTTTGATCTCCTCTCCTGGGTTTTGGGGAATGTAGGTAGCTTCCTGTTCAGCTATGTCTTCTTCCTCAAGGTCTGGAGCAGAGCCTTCTAGACATGTGTGTGGGGTGAGTATCCGGGCAGAGATGGGCTTGGGTACTCCCTTTGCATGGGCAGAGCCTTTCTCTTCTAGCCTTGCTCCTAGAGGAGGCAGAACATGGGATAAAGGGCCCTGACCTTGCACTGGTCACTGGGTCCAGGTCATTGGGACCCCTGAGGACACCCAAAGCCTCTCTGGCTGGGTTTTGTTGGAGGAGATGAGGCATGTGGGGGTGGGGGGGTGGACACCTTAGCTGGTCAACCTGTTGATGCTAGGTGGGAAAATTCACCTTTTGGGTATGAATACCCAGAGGGTTTTGCTGGTGGAGCTTCAGGTGGACTGAGGCTGCTGGCCCACCTGGTCCCACCTGTGGCTGTGACTTATATTCTTTCCCTTAGAGAGAAGCGAAGGGCAATCATTCCTTCTCACTTGGCCTATGGAAAACGGGGATTTCCACCATCTATTCCAGGTAACCTGGCTAGACCTGTCTCTCAGACCATCAAAATACCTAGTCCCTAAGAGCTACACAGTTTGTCTGGAGCTTGAGAAGGTCTAAACTCAGCTTGCTAAAAGGGACAGGAGTGGCTGGGGCCTCCTTCCACATGGTCACTTTTGTCCTGCTTAAGTCATCACAGGGACTGGAGAACGTGTTTAGGTCACCTGGCGTGCTCTCTGGCAACCAGCAGGCTTTTAGGGTGGAGACACCTAATTGTGCCACAGGGGTCTGCTGCCTGTGCCACCCTTCCCAGAACCAGGGAACTCTTTCCTGCCGTTTTCCTATAATTGCGCACCCTGCCATTTGTGCGGTTGGCACGGCCTCTCGCCCTCCTCACATCTCCACCCTCCCTTTTCACCAGGAAGAGGTAGTGAAATGATCACAGACAAGAAATTCAAAACAAAATTGAAAAACACTTCTGAAAGCCAGGCTCACCCCATAACTTAAAAAGCCCACACAGGTCACTGTTGACATCTCTTCTTGAAGGCCTGAGATTGGACAGATTTCTCCGGATGTGTATTTCTTGCTTTTGATTCTGTTAGCTAAAATGTGTTATGCTTCAGAGGACTGGGGTAAAAGTTCCTATCCTGGTTCCAGCTTAGAGGGAGACCTGGAAAGAGGGTAGGGGACTGAAAAGAACCAAGCTCTTACCCAAAGCTTTGTTACCTTCCGCTTTCCAGGGCTGCTTCTGTCTGCGTTTCTCTCCTGCCCCTTACTCATTCCCCCACCTCTTATTTCTTAAGAAAAACCCTTCTTCCTTTCCAACTCTTACGCTAAAACACCTATCTTTTCTAACAATCACATTGAATATGACCATTGGTTGGTGGAATTTTTAAAAGTCTAGTTTAAATCCAATTAATTTCACCCTGCAAAGATTGTTTCCATGTGGCTGTTTGGAAATGGAGTATAGTTAGTATGGAGGTTCTCTCACTTATAAGTGGAGAACAGGATGTACATCCCAGGTCCACAGAAAGTTTTCCTGGGCTGTCAAAGACCTGTCATGGAAACCAAGCCACACTTGTGTATTTGGGGTAAACACGACTATCACTAGGCTCTGCTCAGACCCCGTCTCAGACTCCCTTTGTCTCAGGGACCTCAGCCCCACATTCAAGTCTTGCCAGCTTCATAGCTGTTGCTCTGGTGTGGCCTGCCTCCCCTGTTCTCATCCAGACTTAGAGTCCTGGATAAACTGCACAGAGATTCTAACCCTCACCCCCTCTCTGCCTCTAGCGGATGCAGTGCTACAGTTTGACGTGGAGCTGATTGCACTGATCCGAGCCAACTACTGGCAAAAGCTGGTGAAGGGCATTTTGCCTCTGGTGGGCATGGCCATGGTGCCCGCCCTCCTGAGCCTCATTGGGTATCACCTATACAAAAAGGCCAACAGACCTAAAGTCTCCAAAAAGAAGCTCAAGGAAGAGAAACGAAACAAGAGCAAAAAGAAATAATAAATACTAATTTAAAAAACTTCTTTGCATTCTTCACCTGGTACTTTCTGAGGCTACTTTTGTAAGTGGGAATGAGGTGCAGGGCTGGGGAAAAGGCACTCTGAGTTGGATCTTGTCTGGCACGCGGGCGGTTGGAGATGTTGGATCACCTCTTCCCACTGCCTCCTCTTCCTGTCCTAACTGACTGCAGGGGCTGTTCTAGAATGTTCCCATAGGGTCTCTAGGTCCCGAAGGTGGGGGCTTTGGGCCCCATGGTACCCTGACTCCAGGAGCAATGCTTCCCTGAGAAGTAAGCCTCCTGGTAGTGGCCTAGCTACTCTCTCCACTCACTGTGGCCACTGTAGCCCCGGTGCCCTCGAAGTAGACTACTCTGTCCAACATAGAAAAGATATAAGGAGCTCATGGACTCGGGAATTTTTTTAAATCCTCACCTGAAGAGACTTTTTTCCTTGCTTTTAGAGAGAGAGGGAGAGGGGGAGAGAGAGACAGAGACATGGACTTGGTTGTCCCTTGTACGTTCCTTGACCAAGAATCGGCCCTGCAGCCTGGGTATGTGACCGGCAATCTAATCCATGACCCTTCAGTCCACACCAACTGAGCCACACCAGCCAGGGCTATGGGAATTTTTAATAGCAAAGTCCTCGGGTATCTCAAAAACTTCTCCGGAGATTGAAAAGAGATTTTCTCTTTGTATCACAAGATGTGGGGGACCACGTGGGCTGCTTCAATGATGTTGTAAGTGGTTGCAGGTTTTTTGTCACCTGGCTGGCTCGTAGGTGTGGACAAGGGCTGGGGTAAGTTGCTTCGGTGGTTGACGATGAAGAGTGGGTTGAGCTGGCTCAGCACTTCATCACTCACTGAGATGCCATCCAAGTACTGCTTGAGCATTTCCCGCAGCTTCCCATTGATATCTAACAGTTGGGCATTTCTGTGTTGGAGGCTCAGTTGCTCCAGTTTCACTTTGTTGTACCTTTTCCAGAAATTCTCCATCCCGCGGTAGTCTGCTATCACCTGGGAATTGATTTAAGGAAGAAGGTGATGGCGGGGCCCATTAGCGAATACAGCCCAGGTCCTATCATCCCCAACCTTGAGCCAAGACCCCTGAGCCCTAGGAACTTTACCTTTGCCAGCTCCTCGGTAAGCTCCCCTGGGCCAGTTTCCTCTATCTCCTTCTGCTCCTCAGGAGTCAATGTTGATGAATAAAAAGGCAGCACTTTTTCTTCTTCTGTTTCAAACTTCCTACATATTTCAGCAAGTTTAAGGATCTTTTCACCCTATTGAAAGCAGGAAGACACATTTTATTAGGAAAGCGATGGGAGGGGGAATAGTGGAGTCGGTTCCCCTGCTTGACCAGGGAAGCTACTCACCCAAGCGGGAGAGCAAAGCGTCTACTATGTGCTAAGCACTACCCCAAGTATTTTATGTTCTTATGAAATTCACAATTTATTCATTAATGGGAGAGAGGAGGGACTATGAAAATAAAAAAGGTATTCCAAGTGCCCACTCAGGCAGGAAGCAGGAGGAAGTCTCCACCAGTCTCAAACCCCTTTCACTTCGAAGGGAGAGGGTCCTTGGTTTGGTTTGGTCCGCCTTCTCCCCCTTGTTACCTTATCGACAATCTTCCTCAGGGCTTTGAGGGTGGCGTTACTCTCCAAAGTGAGGTTGACTAAGTTCTCCTGTGCTATTCCCCGGCCCTGGGTCCTTCGGGCCTTAAGTTTTCGCAGTTGTACAAGGACCAACTCCTTGTCATCACGAACGCACTGGTTCTGTTCGTCACTCTCACGGCTGTGCGCCATGATCTTGCCTTTTAAAATAATTACAGAATCCTAGAAGAACAGGGTGGATTAGAGGAAGTACTTGATGAGCTGAAGGTCTTCAGTGAGACAGATAAAAGGACTGTCTGAGGACTGAAATCAAAGCACATCATCTTTCCCCCACCGGTGATGAGACCCGGGGGAAACTGGGGGAGGATGAACAGGGGATGATGGAGCAGGTGAAGCAGTCAGTGTTTCTGGTTGGCTGCACTAACCTGTAGTTTCTGTATTTTTTTCATCTGCACTTCAATCTCTTTGGAGCTCTTCTCATCCTTCACCTTCAGGGCCTCGAAGGCAATCTTTTGATCCTCTGTGGCATCAGTGTAATTCTTGAGTGCACCCTGGAACCTTCTCCACAGATCTTCTACTACATTCTCTAGCTGCAGTCTTAGAAAGTGCTTCTCTTCTAAATTCTAGGAAGTGGCCCCAAATAGCCAATGCTTAGACCTACCCTGTTAGTGCTATTTCCCTTCCACCAGCAACCTCACACTCTTGCACTGCATATAGCCTAGTATAGTGCAGGGGTCGCCAATGAAAATGCCTACAGAGACCAGGCAGATGATATGAATAAGTGCTGTGGGCTAGATGGGGCCTGTGGTGAACCAGAGAGGACATGCTCTTTGACGGGGGCGGGGGTGGCACGGCTGCTCAGCCTCACGTGAATGTCTCCATTAGGCTCCAATATGGGCCCAGTGATACCAGATCTTTACATTTTTCAAGATGCAAAGCTGAAAATTTGCATTTTAAATGTAGGAACCCTGTTAAAATTTGGTACAAAACACTATAGGGCAGAATATAAACAAAGAGCCCCATACCCAAACCCAGGTCTGCAGGCTAAAGTTTGCAACCTCTAGACAGTGGAAAGCACTTTGGGCCAAGGGGCCAGAGGCTGGGTTCTCTTTCTGGCTCTGCCACAACCAGCAATATGACTTTGGCAGGTCATTGTTTACTTTGGAGGGCCTTAGTTTCTTCATGTACAAATCACAGGGGTGAAGCCAGATAATCTCCGTGTTGCTTTGTGGCTCTAAAATGCATTGCTTTGATGTTTCAGAATGATTCTCCCTCCTGACCAATTTTCACAGAAGTACAAAAGGCAGAAGGGGCACCTACAGTGGTGATAGGCATTTTATTGATTACGTTGGTTAAAGGGATCTCTTCCAGCTCTACTAGCCGTGAGCATTGTTCTCTCACTTCTCTCCCAGCTCTTGCCCATTACTTCCCCTCTGTACCTTGTTTTTGAGATCATCCCACACGCTCTGGAACTCCAGCTTGCTTTCATACTCGGAATCTATGTAGTTCTGCTCCATGGCCATGAAGACATCTTGCAGGTAGTGAATCTCTTTTTCATGTTGGTCAATAATTGTCTTCCTACGGGAGATGAGACACTGTCCCTGTTCGGAACTCAAAGCAGTATGTAATAAAACTGTACGAGTGGTCCAACTCTTCGGTACTGAAGGAGAACAGTGGGAGGGGGGGCTTTATTCTTTTTAGGGCCAAAAAGAATGAGTAAGATTATTTTGGTTTGATTTTTGAATAGGTTAATATATTCATATGATATAAAAATCAGGAAGTGCAAAAGGTTACACTGCCAGATGGGTAGGATTTGGATAGTTGAAAGAGGGGGGTCAGGATATTACAAATAGGGACCTGGCGTGGGCAAAGGAAGGCTAAGGCGACACGCTTAAACCCAAGTTTAGAAGGCAGTCAGGATCTTTTCTGCTGGCAGTGATGTCATAGTCTAGGAGGGACGCTCCAGGGCTCTGGCCACCTGCTGACAGGCAGCTCCTTGACACGGGCTCTATATACTCCCATGGACCGAAAACCCCGCACCTTTCGGTCTCAAACTCCTTGGTCAGGGTCTCCAGTTCCATGTTGTAATTTTCCTCTAAGACGCTGAGTCGGCATCTCTGCAGGGCCAGAAGCTGGTCAATGTTGTGCAAGTGGCTGCGCAGGGCGTGGGCGTACTGCTCCTCGGCCTCTGACAGGTCCTTAGCTAGAGACTGGGTAGGAAACAGTTACAATTTTGGCTACGTGGCTTCTGTGTGAGAAAATAAAAAAGTGTATTCAGCTGGGTAGCTGGATGGCACAAATTGGCTTTTTTCCCCTAGTTCCTAATGCCAGTTCTTTGGCTCTAAGAGTGCTGGTTCTCCCACTCTTGAATTAAAGTCAGAATGACATCAGAGAACCCCCTCTAGCCAGCCAGTGTCCTAGGGGAAACACACGTTTACAGTGATGGGCCTAAAACGAAAGGGAACTGGGGATTCTTGGAGAAATGGCTGTTTTGAGATTTGAGGCAAAAATAAACAAGTTGAACCTACGATATCTTGTCAGGGAAAAGAAGGAATCAAGCATTGGTCCTGCCTTTCTTATATAAACTATACCTTTGGGTAAATGATGGGAAATATCTCTTTATAGAAGTATTTAAGCTTATACATTAAAGAGAAATGATACCATTAGAAAAAGAGAGATAATTAGACATTTATGTGCCTCCTGAAGGAAGAATACAACACCTCCAAGATTCTAGATCCAGTGACCAAGATAAAGGAGGGACAAAGTAACATGTTAAAATACAATACAGAATACTATGCAGTTGTAAAAACAAAATGAGAAGCTCTTTATGGGACAATGTGGAATAAGATATGTCCCCAGGACATTCTGTTAATTGAAAAAGGCAAGGGGCAGAATGGTATGTAATACTACTGTTTGTGCAAAAAAGGGTTTACTCATGAAACTAAAATTATTGAGAGGGGCATTGGGTGGCTCGAGGGCACTGGTGAGAAGGAACTTTTTTCTTTTTTTTTTTTTTTAAGGTTTTATTTATTTCTAGAGAGAGGGAAGGGAGAAAGAGAAGGAGAGAAACATCAATGTGTAAGATACATCAATTGATTGCCTCTTGTATGCCCCCCAACTGGGGGCCTGGCCCACAACCCAGGCATGTGTCCTGATTGGGACTCAAACCAGCAACCTTCCAGTTTGCAGGTCAGCTCTCAATCCACTGAGCCACACCAGCCAGGGCAAAATATTTTATTTATTTATTTTTAGAGAGAGGGAAAGGAAGGGAGAAAGAGAGGGAGAGAAATGTCAATGTGTGGTGGCCTGTCATACACCCCCTACTGGGGACCTGGCCCACAACCCAGGCATGTGCCCTGACTGGGAGTTGAACCAGTGACCCTTTGGTTCGCAGGCCAGCACTCAATCCACTGAGCCACACCAGCCAGGGTGTAACTTTTCACTATATAACTTTTTATATTTTGAATTTTGGACAATGGAAATTTATTACCCATTCAAAAGGTAAAATAAAATCAAATAAAACAAAACAGCATTTACTGAGTTCCCATAGGATCCAGACACCTTAAGTCCACTCACTCTGAACTACCACAATCTCTACTCAAACCAGCTTTTACCTTATACGTTTACATGAAAAAGGATTTTGTGCAATAGGTTCTGATAATGGATGACTATTCACTCATTCGACAAATGTTTACCAAACCTGCTATTGTGCCAGCACTGGGCTGAATGCTGAGGAATCAGAGATTAAAAGGCATGTTCATGCCCTCAAGAGAGTGTGCAGTCTTGCAGTAGGAAAAGAGTTATATAAACAGAACATTACAGTTTAACATGGAAATTGCTTTGAGGTTACTGATTTACCAGTAACAAGGGGATGTAAAGGACTGAGCGCCTACATCTAATGAAGAGCACTAGGATAGGCTTCACAGAAAATGTGTCATTTGTATCATTCTTTAAGGACAAGTTAGAGTTTGCCAGGGAGACTGGGGAGATGGGACAAAGACAGTTCTAAACAGAGGAAACAGCATGTGCAAAGGCACAGGTAAGAAACAAGGCTGGCTGTATGAAAGGTGTGAGAATCATAAAGGGCTTGATATTCTTTCTGTGGAGTTCGATTTTTTCCTGTAGAAGAGGGGAACCACTAAGGAGATTTAAGCAGTGGAATAACAGGATCGGATTTTTGTTTAAGAAAGATAATCTGGAGGTTCAGGTCAAGATGGCGGCAAAGGTGAAAGTGGCACCTGAATCCTCCCACAACCACATCAAAACTACAACTAAACTAAGAACAACCATCATTAAGAACTGCCTGGAATTGGCCCTGGCTGGTGTGGCTCAGTAGATTGAGTGCGGGCCTGCGATGCAAGGGGTCACTGTTCAATTCCCATTCAGGGCACATGCCTGGGCTGTGGGCCAGGTCCCCAGTAGGGGGCACACAAGAGACAACCACACATTGATATTCCTCTCCCTCTCTTTCTCCCTCCCTTCCCCTCTAAAAATAAATGAATAAAATCTTAACTATCTGAAATTTAGCTGAACAGAAATCCTACAACTAATAAGGATAGAAAGAAGAAGCCACATAGAGACTGGTGGGAGAGGCAGACACTGAACAGGCTGGTCCCATACCCACTTATTGAAGGATCGGAACTTATTGAGGGATCGGACATAGAGGTCACCCCTGAGGAGTAAGGGGTCCCAGCCCCACACTAGGTTCCCCAGCCCAGGGTTCCAAGTGCCAGGAAGAGAAGTCCCCATAATTTCTGGCTATGAAAACCAGCGAGGATTGTGGATGAGTGATACGGAGGGCTACTGGAGTCTCAGACATTCCTGTTAAAGGGCCAGCCCACAGACTCACTTGGACTCACTTGTTCTGACTCCAACACTGGGACTATAGCTCAAAAGGCACCAGGAACTTATGGGGGCAAGGGCTGGGACTGAGTTGTCTGGCAAGTAACTGAGTTGTCTGGCATTGGGGCAAGAGTTGGAGGGGCAGCTTTCTCCCAGACAGAAGTGCCAGCAGAGGCCATTGTTCATTTTCTGGGCCCTTCCCCCACAGAGCACAGGCACCATATCTGAGTTTCCATCAATCTGGCTAACACTGTTTCTTCCCTGTTGGTTCCCTGAGGCCCTGCCCCACCCAACCCAAACCATTTCCAGTGGCTTTTGCATACAAATGACCTGTCTTCGACTTCCCTAAAATCTCTCTAATGAGCAGCATGCTGCATATCTCTCACTAAGTAGCTCCAGGCCCGGCACTAGCCGCAGCCAGCCTTGGTTCACAGCTTGGCCTCTCCTGGGCACCTCTAAGCCCAGCACAAATAGCAGCCATCTGAAGATTACTTTGTAGCTCATGCAGGGTGGCCTCAGGCAGGGCACAGGTGGTAGGTGACATTGACCTGCACCTCCCAGGAGGCTACAGAGCCAGTGCAACCAGTGGACAGCTTCAGACCAGGTCAAAGCACCACCCAACCTCCTCTACAAGGGATACACTCAAGGGGCATATTCAGCAGGCAGCACCAGAGCCCACTGAAATAAGCCATGCTCAGTGGGGTCAGCCTCTGCACAGCTGAACCTCCACAGTGGTTGCATCCAGTCCTCACAGCTGATCAGATTGGGGGTAAATCCCTCCGATTGAGGTGCCAAGAGCAATCAAGGCTCAACTACAACAGGAGGACGTACACAGCCCACATGGGGGGCACACCTGGAGTACCCAGCTTGAGTATTCAGGGAGGCTGTGCCACTGGACCCTATAGGAAACCTACTGCATAAAGTCACTCTGCCAAGACCAGGAGACACAGCAGCTCTACCTAATACAGAGAAACAAACACAGGGAGGCAGCCAAAAAGAGGAGACAAAGAAACATGGCCCAAATTAAAGAACAGAACAAAAGTCCATAGAAAGAATGAAATAAAATGGAGATAAGCAACCTACTAGATTATATTGGTTATAAAAATACTCAATGAATTTAGGGGAAGAATAGATGAACTTAGTGAAAGTGTCAACAAAGACATAGGAAACATAAAAACAGAGATAGAAAATATGAAAAAGAACCAGTCAGACATGAAGGATACACTAACTGAAGTGAAGATTAATTTATAGGGAATCAACAGTAGAGTAGGTATAGCAGAAAATCAAATCAGAGATTTGGAAGATAAGGAAGCATAAAACATTCGATCAGAACAGCAAAAAGAAAAAGGAATCCAAAAAATGAGGATAGTATAAGGAGCATATGGGGCAACTTTAAGCATACCCACATTCACATCATGGGGTGCCAGATGGAGAAGAGAGAACAAGGAATTGAAAACCTATGTGAAAAAATAATGACAGAAAACTTCCCTAACCTGGTGAAGGAAATGAACATACAAATCCAGGAAGTGCAAAGAGTCCCAAACAAGATGAACCCAAAGAGGTCCACACCAAGACATATCATAATTAAAATGCTAAAGGTTAAAGACAAAGAATCTTAAAAGCAGCAAGAGAAAAACAGTTAGTTACCTACAAGGAAATTCCCATAAAACTGTCAGTTGATTTTGCAACAGACACTTTGCAGAACAGAAGGGACTGGAACAAAATATTCAAATTGTTGAAAAGCAAGGACCTACAACCAAGATTCCTCTACCCAGCAAAGTTATCATTTAGCATGAAGGGCAGATACAGAGCTTCCCAGACAAGAAAAACCTAAAGGAGTTCATCACCACCAGACCAGTATTACAAGAAATGTTAAAGGCTCTTGAAGAGGAAAAAGAACAAAGATCAAAAATATGAATAATAAAATGGCAATAAATGTACCTATCAGCAATTACTTTAAATCTAAATGGATTAAATTCTCCATCAAAAGACATACGGAGGCTAAAAGGATAAGAAAACAAGACCCTGACATATTCTGTCTATAAGATACTCACTTCAGACCTAAAGACACACACAGACTGAAAGTAAAGGGATGGAAAAAAAATTTCATGAAAATGGAAACAAATAAACAAACAAACAAAAGCTGGGGTAGCAATACTTTAACCTGACAAAATAGACTTTAAAACAAAAGCTATATGACAAGAGACAAAGACCCAGAAATTCCACTTCTGGGTATTTATCTGAAGAAGCCCAAAACACTAAATCGAAAAGGCATACACATCCATATGTTCATTGCAGCATTATTGACAGTAGCCAAGATATGGGAGCAACCTCAATGTTCATCGGTAGATGAATGGATAAAGAAGCAGTGCGTATGTACAATGCATATGATAAAAAAGAATGAAATCTTGCCATCTGCAACAACATGGATAGACCTAGAGGGTAATATGCTAACTGAAATATGTCAGACATAGGAAGACAAATGATATATGATTTCACTTATATTTAGAATCTCACAAACAAAATAAGTGAACAAGCAGAACAGAAACAGATTCATAAGTACGGAGAACATTTTGCCGGTTGCCAGATGGGAGGGAGGGTAGGTGTGGGTGAAACAGGTGAAGGGATTAAGAAGTATAAACTGGCATTTACTGAATAGTCACAGGGATGTAAAGCACAGCATAGGGAATATAGTCAATATTGTAACAACTATGTATGGTATCAGATGGATACAAGATTTATCAGGATGATCATTTAGTAAGTTGTATAAAATCTAATCACTGGGTTATACACCTCAAAACGAATATAATATTGGCCCTGGCTGGTGTAGCTCAGTGAATTGAGCACGGGCTGTGAACCAAAGGGTTGCTGTTCCATTCCCAGTCAGGGCACGTGTCTGGGTTGCAGGCCAGGTCCCCAGCAGGGGGTGTGTGAGAGGCAACCACACACTGATGTTTCTGTACCTCTCCCTCTCCTTTCCTTCCCCTCTCTCTAAAAATAAATAAATAAAATCTTTTTAAAAACCTAATATAATTACCTAATATAAATACTGTCAACTGTAATTGAAAAATTAAAAGTTATTTAAAGTTAAGTCCCTAGCCGGGTGGCTCTGTTGGTTAGAACATCACCCCATACACCAAATGGTGCGGGTTCAATTCCCAGCCAGGGCACATATTTAGGTTACGGGTTCAATCCATGGTTGGGGCGCATGTGGAAGGCAATCAACTGATGTTTCTCTCTCACATCAGTGTTTCTCTTCCCACTTCCTCTCTCTCTAAAATCAATAAACATATCCTCAGGGAGATTAAAAAAATAAATGAAATTAAAAAATAAAATTATGTGATCTAAAAAAATAAGAAAGATGATCCGGTAGTTGTGTAGACAGACAATCATCTATCTGCAGGCCGCTGGGCATGAAGGCTGGAATACCGGAGACTAGTGCAGTAGTGCATGTGGGAGATAATGCTCAGGCCTCAATTGCAGCAGGACGGTGGGGAAAGAGAGCAGAGTATGGCTGTGAAAAATACTTAAGCAGAAGATTTGTACAAGACAGTGACAGAATTCAGGAATAGAGGTAAAATCTAGGATGACTGCCAGGATTCTGGGTTGGATGATTTGGTGAATGGCAGCAGCCACCCGAATAGAGAGTACAAGGAAGACCAGGTAGTGGAGTATGGGGAATGGGGCTGGCTGGGGCAGGGGAAGCCCATGAGTTCACTTGTGAGGAAAGTGCAGCAGCCAGGAACAGATATCTAGGAATCTTGAATGTAAGGATTTGAAAGTCAAGAGGAAAATCCAGGCTGGTGTTACAGACCTGGGAGTCATAATATAGAAGTGGCATTTAAAGCCAGGGTAGTGAGTAAGATGGTCTAGACTCTAGACACCTGATTCAAGGGTAAGATGGTCAGACTCTGGGAAATGCTAAAATTAGAGGATGGAAAGAGGAAGGTGAACTCACAAGGGGGACTGGATGTATATATCCCAGAGGCAGGAGAAAAGCCAGGAAAGATGGGTGTCATGGAAACCAAAGGGGACTTTCAAAAAGGAGAGAATGACCGAGAGTATCAGTGCTATACAGAAATTAGGTTAGGTGAAGACTAAGCGATGAAAATATCTTTAATTTAGGCCTGGTGGTCTTTACAAAAGCAGTTTCCTGGAGAAGGGTAGAAATCAGATGTTGCGGGATTCAAGGTAAATGGGAAGTGAAGAAGTGGAGGTAGCAGGTGAGGATGACTAACATTTGCACATTTAACGTGTAGTTGCAGTTACTCAGGAATGACCCAAGGTGCTTAATGTTAGCAATATGCGATTTACCTACAGCAGGGACTCTAAGCATTAGCTGCAAAACTGTTGCGTACAAAGACGCTAATTCACCCAAGGGTGAGCCTGGCCATCTCAGCATCCCTAAGTGAACACCGCTGGTTCCCTTCTCAGCAAGTATTTGGTAATTCCCAATAAGGATCTGAAGATGTCGCTTAAAAAACCACACAGTACAACTGGTGGGTTGAGGAATTCTAAGGTATAATGGTTTTGCAATTTTGGGATTTTTCATATGTATCACTTGAAGCTGCCCAAGGTCTACTGGATTTTACCCCCAGGGGCTAGGCTGTGAAGGAAAGAGATGTGTTTTCTAGAAGGGAAATGCCTGGTTGACGATGGTATATTCTGATGTTATTGTGGAGTTTTTTGCTTCGTTTTAAGGTAGAAAAGCCTAAGGACAAGGAGTCAGTAAACAGATTAAAAGTAGAATGAAAGAAGGGACACAGCAAAATTCCTTAGCAAAAACGGTGGTACGGACACAAGAACCTCCCAAGAGCATAAGGATGGATGGTGAATTGTTTAGAGATCCAGAACCGCTCTTACCCGTGGAGATCTCAACCTTATCCAGGGCCACTGAAGTGGAATCAAGGAGGCCAAACAGAACTTGGTTGGATACAGCACTGGAATGGGAGTCAAGAAACCCGTGCACTAGTCCCAGCTCTCTTACTAACTAGCTGTGTGCCCTTGAGTGAGCCATTTTCTCCCTCTGAAACCGAGTAGTCTCACACTGAAACGGAAATGTAGGCCTATGTCTACGGCGCTTCATAACTCTGAAAATGTACAGTACTGGTTTAGGGCAGTGGATGGCTAAAAGACTGCCCAAAATTCTATTTTTCACTTCAGCGAAAACTGTTATTAGAAATAGCCTGGCTTCATCACAGCCTGCTGCTTTAAGACCAAGTAATTTCTAGGCCCATTCTATTAAGAGAAGAGATCGAGGCAGCCATATTCAAGTGTTTCCTTGGGAAGAACACCCACCTTGATGACATTGTCCTTGCAGTCCACCACTCGTTCAAATGTTTGGCTGAGGATCTCAATGTCCTTAAGAAGCTCTTTGGTCTTAACTTCTCGAAGAACGGTTCTCCACTGTGTATTGATCTTATTAAGGTTCAGAGCACTGTTGTGCTCCTCCTTGGCCAACTTGTCCTGTGTGAAGGGATAAATACACCTGCAGGAGGTCAGAGCCAAAAGCCCTAACACAATCCAACCAGCAAGATCACACTTAGTTTGCCAGCTGACACTTTATCCTTTGTCTTTTCTGAGGCACCAAATTCTGATGGCTAACACTCAGGGAGTTCCTGTTCTTGCTTTGGGAGGGTCTCAAGCAAAACAGGAACGGCCTGATAGCGTTTTAAGGAAGGGAAGGGTGAATTTCCTTTAGGGTGGAGGCACCACAGCAGGATGCTGTTTGTAACGACCCATTTGCAGGGAGACAATCAGAATTTCAAAACGCTCGGACAGCTGATAGCACCTACTCTTCCAGTTCTGGGGCTCAGTTGTGATGGCCTAGCTCTATGCCACCGCCCCTCCTCCACACCTCACAGAGAACTGCCTCTCCCTCCAAACACTGCTGTCTGACATCTAAGTATATTTGGGTCTCAAGATTTCAGGAGGCAAGCATGAAAATGAGGCTGCCGCAACGACAGGGTCAATGCGGGCAGTTAGGTGGGTTTGGGCAGGAAGTAATGCAGAAAGCCATCACCTTCAAGAACTGGCTCAGGAGCCTCTCCTTCTTCTTGGCCATCTCCTCCTCTGCCAGCAACTTTTGCTGAAACAGAAGCATCTGCTCCTCCTCCGACAGGGGCATCTTGGCCTTTTTCCCTTTCCTAGGCATAGCTGGCTAGAGAACTGGATCTGGGCCAGGACCCTGGGCCTGCAATGGCCAGCACTAGGGGGACTAGAAAGAAAACGCCCCCAGAAAGAGGCCTTCTGAAGCTGCCCCTGGACGGTAGTGGGACCTTAGATCCCAGTCCTGGGTCACCACAGCCTGAGATAGCGGGGAGGAACGGCCGAAAGAGGCGTCTCCGTCTCCTAGCAACGGGATCTGGCTGAGATGGCGCTGCGAAGCTCGAAAGAGAGGCCCTGGCTTGGCGCGCCCTCTGCCGCCTGGAGGACCTCAGTGAGGTTTTTTTGTTTGTTTTCTTTTGAGAGGGTTGTTTCACCTATGAAAATCTCTAGCCTCCT
This sequence comes from Desmodus rotundus, assembly GCF_022682495.2. Taxonomy (NCBI): domain Eukaryota; kingdom Metazoa; phylum Chordata; class Mammalia; order Chiroptera; family Phyllostomidae; genus Desmodus; species Desmodus rotundus. The sequence continues at coordinate 154,725,540 of NC_071389.1, forward strand.
AACTGAAACTTTAAGATCTTTTTTTGTTTGTTTTTAATAGAATTACCATATTTTAAAATACAGATAATGACAAATTTTGGAGAGAACATAGAGAAATGGGAGCAATCATGCTTTGTTGGTGGTAATGTAAAATGGTGCAGCCACTTTGAAAGACAGTTTGGCAGTTTCGCTTGCTCTCTCTCTCTCTCTCTCTTTCTTGTGTCTTCCTTCCTTTATTCCTACCTTCCTTCTTTCTTTCTTTTCCTTTAGTCCTCCCTTCCTCCCTTCCTTTTCATTCTTTCCCTCCTTTTTCTGCCTTTCTTCCTTTCCCTTTCTATCTTTTTTCCTTCCTCCTTTCCATCCATCTAGTTGGCTTTATTGAACAATTAATAAATCAGGCAGCATCCCATCTAGTAAACAGAGTTGCTCTAACAGTTTCTTAAAATTTTAAACATAAATTTATCATGCACTACAGCCCATTTACTCTTCGATATCAGTCTAAGATATCTACTGCAGATGCATGCTACAACATGAACAAGTCTCAAAAACATGCGCAGCGAAAGAAGTCAGGCACAAGACACCACATGTTGCAAGTGTCCTTTATATGAAATATCCAGAAAAGACAGAAGCATTGTGTCAGAGAAGACAAATGTGTGTCCAGAGTAAATGTCTAGTTCCGTGAAAACAAAACACAGCCCTTCCATGACAGAAGTGGGCCAGTGTAGTCAACCTGTTCACCCAGGGGAATGGTACCATGTAGGGGGGGCAGTGTTGGTCTCTGCGGTTGGCAGACTGGGCACTCAGTGATTCCCACAGCTAGGCGGGCCTTGGTGAGTAACAGTTCATGGTGCTGAGTCCATGCATAACCTCCATCCCTGCCACAGTGGCTGCTTTGTTCATGAGTCCATCGGGCAATGACAGGGGTGGCTTGGAAAGGAGGCTGACTGATATCCAGAGAACGGCTCATCCTGTCCACTTGATTATTAAAGTTCTTGCCTGCTGAGGCCACCCTTTGGGTGCATTCATATGGGACACAATTACCTTTACATTTTTTTGCCCATTCAGAGAGGTCCATCCACATACCTCTTCTCCAAATTTCCTTATCACTAATCTTTTAATCATGCTCCTTCCAAGTCCATGACCATTCAGTTAAGCCACTGGCCACAGCCAAGAGTTGATATATAGTCACACATCTGGCCATTTCTCCTTTCAAGCAAAGTGAACAATCAGGTGCACTGCTGAAAGTTCTGCCCACTGGGAAAATTTCCCTTCACCAATGGCCTTCAGAGATGTCCCAGAAAAGGGCCATTCACTTTTGGATGATGAAGAACCATTTGTAAACCTGCTTCTCCTCTTTCTCTGTCAACTGATTGTAGGAAGTCCCCCTAAGGCCATCGGTGTAGGTTGAAAGAGAGAAGATATGATCACTTATGATACTTCTCCATGTAACTTTCTTGTGCTTTCAGGACCTACTCGCCCCATCTTCTTTATACCACGTACATTTGGTGACGGAGTGCTGTGGTGCCTGCCCACCTTTATGGCTTGGTGGGCCAGACAGCACCCCATTCATAATGGAGAGCTCAGGTCACAGAGAAACGTGCTGACCTGAGCTCTTCATGATGGCCCATGGTTAAGCATTCAATCTCTACTGAGACCCAGGAGTAGGCCAACGGCTGTTTCTCAAAAAAGGAGTGTTGCAGTTATACGCACAGGATAGCAGGACTTGGCTTCAAAATTCTAAGCACCTGGCTGTGATTCGCCAATAGGAGCCCTCCAAAGGCTCCAAACATCATCTCGATCTGCTACTGCCACTTCAAGCACCATTGAATCTGCTGGATCATGTGGCCCAGGCAGCAGAGCAACTTGCACAGCAGCCTGGCCTGTTGCAGAGTCTTCTCTTGGTCTGGGCCCCACCAAACTAGCAGCTTTTTAGGTCACTTGGTGAAGGGGCCAGAGCAGCACACCTAAATGAGAATTATGTTGCCTCCAAAATTCAAAGAAGCCCGATAAGGTGATGTCTCTTTTTTGCTTGTAGGAAGGGCCAGATGCAACAACTTATCTTTCACATTAGAAGGAATGTCTTAACATGCCCCACACCACTGGTTCCCTAAAATTTCACTGAGCTGAAAAGCTCCTCAGCTATGGCTAGATCAGGGTCAATAGTGGGCATTGGTCCCCCAGTGGCCAGGGCGTTCCTGCTGGAATCTGACGCATGGCAATTGGCCTACATGTACCTCTCTGGTGCCACAATAGAAGGCCACCCCCTCCTCTCGCCCCCATGGAACATGGAATAGTTGAGGGCATGCCCGAGGGCTACTGAGTACACACTTAAGCAGAACAAATGAGTACACACTGATTGTGAACCAGGGAAAGGCTTTCCCACACAAGGTGATACGCCCAGCAGACTGTGTGGGCTCTTTATCTCTTGGTAAGAAAGTGTTCCAGGTCCAAAGTCCATCCTTACGTGGCAGAGCAGGGGTGGAAAGACTGTGGGCATGAGACTTCCTGTTCCAACAAAAGTTTTCCAACAGGAGGTCAAGATCCCTATGAGCTAAATTATGGCATAGGGCTGCAGAGTTGATGGACACCTGAGGTAGGCTAGTGAAAGTTGCTGGCTGCACCAGCTGCAAGCAAACTGCTTGTGGTGGTCCTTACTGACAGGGAGGGGGGAAGGGCACTCGTCAGATCAATAGCTGCATACTAGGCACTAGAGGACTCGTTTATTTGCTCAAGTAATGGAACCACATCTGGCAAAGCAGTTGCAGTTGGAGTCACCTCCTGGTTAAGCTTAAAATAATCCACTGTCATTCTCCAAGATCCACCTCCCTTCAGCACAGGCCAAACAGGCAAGTTAAATAGGTGTCACCGGAAAGGGACCCAGCCTGGAGCGGGTCTGCCTTGAGCTGGCCTGTAGTGTGTGGGTTCTTGACTTTGTGTAGGAAAGATTTCACAGCCTGAGTCCAGGTGATTTTTAAAGTATGTTTATGAAGGCTGGGGACAGAGAAACAAGGAAGGGCTTAGGGTGGAAGAAGTAACAGGAGAGCCTAGGTGGGCTGCTTTGGCTCCCTAGAAAAATTATAGGAAGGAGTGAGCCAAGGCGGGGCTGCTGTTTGCAAATTCAGAGGAAAGGGGGCTTGGAGACAGGTTCAGGGGGTTAGCCTTCCCGCATCTATTGCTCTTCACGGCCCCTTTTGTCACAAATCAAGTGTCCATATATGAGGACAGAAACCATTTGATTTTTTTCTTGCATATTTGTTGGGCTTGTGCAGTGAATTACATTGATTTTCAAATGTTAAAATAACTTTTCATTTTTGACCAAGGTGACCATAATCCTGATATCCTTCTTAGGTACAGCTGGGCACTGCTTGCGTACAGTATAAGCAAACACAGGACTGCGTCTGCGATCATGCGTGTAGTTCTCCTTTCTTTTAATGTCTTTATCGGGTTTGGTATAAAGGCTATGCTTGCCTGCTAAAGCGAGCTGGGGGTGATATAGCCTTTCTTTCTACTATTTGGAAGAATCTATGTCCAATCGGCACTATTTCTTTCTTAAATGTGTGGTAGAATTCAATGGTGCCACCCCTGGGCCTGCTATTTGAATTTCGGGACTTTTAAACATAAAGGCTTCATTGAGATTTTATTCACATACCCTACAACTCATCCACTTAAAACATATGACTCAGTGGTTTCAGTGCAGGACGTTGGCAGGGTTGTGCCACGATCGCCACGATCGATTTCAGAACATTTTCGCCATCCCCAAAAGAAACCCCAAACCAGAAGCAGCCATGCCCCTTTCGTAGGACTGTTTTGCTTATAGATTCATTTCAGAGTTTTCTGCTTCCTTCGTGGTCAAAGCCAGTGCCCACAATTCAGGATTAGTTCTTCCTGGAAACTCCAGCTCTGGGATCAACGTCAGCGAACAGCGAGGCGCTGACCGTTCGTGGCACCGTGCTGGGCACCGGGGCGTGCAGGAAGGAGACAGGGAATCCAGCAGCGAGCCCAGGCTCGACAGAACCCCCTACAATTTTGGCACCAGGTCAAGAGCTGAGCCTTTGAACAAGCTTAAACTCTGAATCTGCGTGTTTGTCTGTCAAGTGGGAAGAGTAATCCCTTCTCTGTTGTTTAGGGTTTGGGTGGGACAAATAAGAGAACGTGTGTGAAAGAACTTTGAAAACTGTACAGTGTTACTAAGGTATTGTTATTGAAGGGCTGGCAATTTAGTTTAAGGAGACATGAATAATAAATACAGATACATAAGCAAGTACAACAACAACCACATTTTTGAGAACTCCATATGTGCTAAGCACCATACTATATATGCATTACCTCATTGGATTCTTATAATAACACTGTGAAGTAAGCGCTGCTATTATTTTTATTTTACAGATGGGAAATTATGCCTATAGGAGGTAAGTAACTCAAAGTTATACAGCTACTGAGCGACAGCTGGTGGGGAGGGGTTGTTAGTTTGGACTGACCAGCGTCCCGTGGAGGGACTGCATTTTTGGCCTGCCAAGGAAGCTTCCCATCTTCACAGGGTACAAGGTATTCCAATAGCGCTTCCCCCACCCTGATGTGCCTGTCCCCCCGCCCTTTCTCCGTAATTTCTGTAAAGGTTTTCTTCTTTGCCCCTCCTGTGCACCGCACCCTGAAATTCTGATTCTTCTCATAGCTTCACAAATCAGCTCTGGGATGGATGCAGAGGCTCCTGTTTCCATGGTGATGTGAGAAGGCTGGTATACCACACGCCAAGTGTAGGCGATGCAAAGAATTGGCGCAGGATCCAAAGGTGTCGGCAGTAGCCAGGCTTCGGGAAAAGAGATCGATGAGAAAGCCAAGTCTGAGTGACTGGACCTCCCTCAAGCTCCAGAACCTCCACCTCCACCACGCCCCCTGCCCTCCCCAAACTCCTAATTTGGAGTAGAAGATAGGATCCCTGGGAGGGGAAACAGTTAGGGCTCCGAAGCATAACATACGCCCCTGACTTGTTTAAAGACAAAGCCTAATCTTGATCGGAAAGACTGCGCAGTAGGGGGGCACCCCCTTCCCTGGCCCCCCTGCCTTGCCTCGCTCTTCTCTGCTCTGACCTCATTCTGTGGCCACCTGGCTCGCCGCCGAGGCGCTGAAGGGGAGCGGGGAAGCCAGCAGGGGGCAGAGTCTCCCTCATTCAAAGCTCCAAGATTCCTTCCTCAGCTCCCTCCACCCCTGCTCTCACCAAGATTATTTTCAGCTGACAGGCTGCAAAGGCGCAGTAGGTGGATTTCAGGAAAAGGAGCTGGCTTCTGGCAGGAGCTGTGGGTCTCTGAAGCTTCGGTCTTAAGCCGTGGGCCCCACTGGGGAGAGGGGCATTTAGGGCCACAGAGTCAGGGGCTGAAGTAAGGGGCACTTTAACTTCTACGGGCAAAGGTTTTTTTCTGAGGTTTTTCTTGATCTATTGAAAACATTTGAAACCCCCTATCCCCAAAGCAGAGGCTAAGTCATCCATTCAATAACTGTTTATTGAATATCAATGATTATATTCACAGGTGGATGCATCCAATCAAAAACCAGTGTTTATAAAATGCCTACCCATTTCTTAATGGTTCTTGACCATCATGGGCTTTTCTTGGGAGGAGGAATGTTACACATCCTTTGGGATTATGACAAAAAATACAGACTGTCTTCCAAAAAGAATGCACTACAAATCTACAAACATTTTCCTACGATTTTGGGAGCCTCATGAAGCCCTGGACACAGGTTATCCCTGGGCCCCAGGGCATACGCTCCTGCTCTAACACGGGCTCTGCACTGAGCACTGAGGATGCAATAATAAATTAGATCAACATGCCCCTGCCCTGCCTGAGCTTGTGACAGGCTAATGGGAGACGCAGGTGAGTACAGAGATGCCTAAAATACAGTTGGGATATCCAGGTGCTGGGAGACCCACCTACCTAGGTCAGAGGCCTCACAGAAGGCTTCCTAGAGGAAGTGATGGATAAGGAAGTGATGAAGAAGGAGTAGGAGCTGGCCACGCAAAGACCTGGGGAAGAACACTTTGAGCAGTGAGGAAAGCCCAAGTAAAGGCCCGGAGGAGAGAGAACAGCAAACCTGAGATGCTGACAGCAGCCCAGGGTGGCTGGCTCAGAGATACAAGGAGGACTGGTGAGAGATGAGTCAAGAGGGCTGAGCGCCATATGTAGGCCCTGGGAGGCAATGTGAACAAGGAGGCAGCTGCTGCCCTCAAGGACACAGACGAGGGAGTGAGTGGTTATGCTGTAGAAGTGTGAGTTACACATTGGAAATGGACACAGGTGGTATGGGAGCATGTGGTAGGAGCTTTAAACTCAGTCTCGGGGCTCAGGCCCAGGGCCCAGAAAATGAGTCTCATTGATACATTCAGTGTATCCAGAATACCCTGAGCCTCTGAAACCATTTGGAAGGGGAGGGAGGAACCAGCAGTGCAGCTTGATTCGACTGCCCCTCCCATTAGGAACATCTTTTACTCTGGAGGTGAGGAGGGCTGCGCTGCAGTGAGCTCAGCTCTGCGTACTTTTAAAGAATTGTGTCCAAAGGCAGCCTTGGCTAGAAAAGTGGGGGAGGAGGGAGACCGGTAGGCCTGGCCCAGAAGTGGAACTGGGGGAGCGTGGGATGAGAAAGGGGAGCAGATGTTGCAATGATTGACTGCCAGTGATTTACCTTATTTAACAGACACTCGTATAGCACTTACACATGCCAGACACTATCCTAGACACTTAGCAAATACTAATCCATAACACTCCTAGGAGTGAGGTGTGATCACCCTCCTCCATTTACACATGGGGCGAATTCAGCACAGAGCAGTGAAGTAACTTGGCAAGATCAAACAGCGAGTGACAGAGCCACCATTTGAACCCAGGCAATCTGGTTCCCGAGGTGGGGCTCTTCACCACTAAACTCTGCTACCTCTTGAGAGCAAAGGCAAGGGTTAAGAATTGAACCTGGGCCTTCCACACAAGACAGATGCGGAATTCTACCAGCCACCTCTTGGGATACTGATAAAGTAGGAGCATTAAGTGGGGGGTCCCAGGTCAGTGGGAGGAGCCTCAGGGAATGGTGAGGCCTTGTACCTGGGGGAGCTGCCAGAGGCCAAGGCCTAGGGATCCAGGACTGGAGAGGGGAAACTAGTTAAAAGATAAGGTCAGGGGTCCATGATACCTAGCTCCTGCCTCTCCGGTCAGTGACATCTCCTGCCATTCTCGCTTCACAATTTTCTAGTCGTACTCTTCTTTCTTCTCCCAGGCACTTCTTACTTGCTGTTGTCTCTGCCCTGAGTACCCTTGTGAGTTCACACACACCTCCCCTTTTCCCAGGCTGCCCCCTACTCAGCCTTTATTTACTTATTTATTTATTTACAAATGCTATCCGGTAGCAGCTTTAAAAAAATTTTTTTATTCATTGATTTTAGACAGAGGGAGAGAAACATCAATTTTTTGTGTGTGTTTTAAAGTATTTTATTGTTTAGGCCATGACTGGGGTTGCTCAGTGGACTGAGTGCCGGCCTATAAACCAAAGGATCGCCAGTTCCATTCCCAGTCAGGGCACATGCCTGGGTTGTGGGCCAGGTCCCTAGTAGGGGGCGTGCAAGAAGCAACCACATGTTTCTCGATGTTTCTCTTCCTCTCTTTCTCACTCCCTTACCCTCTCTCTAAAAATAAATAAATAAAATCTTTAAAAAAATAAAACAAAATATTTTACTGTTTATGCTATTACAGTTGTCCCAGTTTTCCCCCCTTTGCCCTCCTCCACCCAGCCCTCCTCTCCTAAGGAACATCAATTTGTTGTTCCACTTATTGATACATTCATTGGTTGATTCGTGTATGTGCCCTGACCTGGGATCGAACCCACAACCTTGGCATGTTGGGGTGGCGCTAAAACCAATTAATCTACCCAGCCAGGGCTCCCACTCAGCTTTTAAATCTCAGCCTCACTGGGGGTTCTTAAGAGAGACCCACTTGAATCCAGTCTCTGAATTAGATCCCTGTGTTATTCTCACAGAAGTACCCTATTATTTTCCTTTATCACCTATCTCATCATTTCAAATTATATATTCAACTGTATTTATTTACTTAAGGCCCGACTCTCCCACTAGAATGTATGCTCCTGAGGGCAAGGGCCCCATCTTATTCTCCACTGTCAGCCTTGCTCCTGGCATAGGGCTGGGCACGTGTAGATACTCCATAACATTTTGCTAAGTGAGTATATGAATTTAGACGGATCATGGAGGTGTACCTGTCCAATGCTTCTTTCCCTCTCCCATATGCTCAATAGGAGGTCACATACCTTGTCTTTGAATACCCAGTGGCAGAGAACTCACTACCTATTCAAGTGGCCCATTCCACTTTTAAAGAGTTTTAATAATTAGAAAGTTATTTCTCGCCAAAGTAAACGCTAACACCCTGTTATTTCTTGGCCCTAGTGTGGCCCTCTGAAGCTCTCTGAGGTCCAGGTAGCCCTTAAACAGGGCAGACAGCCGGCCTGCTGCCCCTCCGCCCTCAAGCCTTTCCTCGGCCACCTGAAACGCTCCTCCAGCTTTGGAAGGCTGGCTTCCTTAACCGTTCTCCACCCCTCAAGAAACACATGGCTTTTGTCAGCACCCGGAATGTAGCCTGAATTATGAATTAGTACCACCCTTCCGAGCCACTCCAGAAACTGAGGTACAGGTCCGGGAGGAGAGGGAGGAAAGAAAGCTGCTTCTTCCTCATCAGTGCAACTGGGGGATATATTTCTCCAGAAAATAATAACACTAATGACGGCTGGGGCCCCAGGCGAGTCCTGACGCAGATGTGCCATTGTCAGCTGTATTCTGGGTCAAGTGGCCTTTCTGGGCCCGTTTAATACCCTTTCTCCAGGAAAAATGTGTTTGGGATCCAAACAGCCCAGTTATATATAAACCCTTTAGATAACCAGCTTACAAATCGGGAACTGCTTCTACAGAAGTATTTAGGTAACACCGAGTGGGAGAGTGAAGGGATGAGAACAGAGTGGGCTTGCAGGGAAAAGTTTCCAGGAAGTCTTTGTAGGGAAAGCAGGGAAAGTGGGAAGGCGCACGGGCACTGGGCGGGCCCCCCTGGGTTCGGTGTCCGGGTCTGCTACTACTGGCTGTGAGGCCTGCTGGCTTTACCTACTTCCCCTCAGATTCCTCTCTCTAGTAAACAAGGCCAATCATTTTTGCTCACAGAGTTGGAGGGGCGGTTAAACAGAGATTGTTTGTAATGTCTTCAGCACAGTGCCTGGCACGTGAGGTATCATCATGCCTTCAAAATTGGGTCTTTGTCCTTGACGTGAAGTAACAGGATTCGTGACCTACTAAAGTGCCACATGTGGCTGAGCTGATTACACTGTCCTCTGCCTTCCCTACAGAGACATTCCGAAGGATGGGGATGAAGAGGGGCTCTGAGTGTCCCCAAAGACAGGTGCTTCAGCACACAGTGTTTCCGTAGAGGTGTGTCTGTGTGGGTCCTGTGTGGCTCTGGTGACTGTACGTATTAATGTGACAACATATGGAAATGTTCTGCCTGTCACTGGGATTCAGGAGATTCCCCTCCCTCTCTCAGGCTTCATTACTCAGCTCTTCGTGGTCCCAGGCCTTATCGCTTAGCTGTCTGCCCTCTGGCCTCTTCCCTTTGTTTACCAACTTGGCTGGCTTTCTCCTCTGGGAACAAAGGAGGTGTTCAGTTCTGGGCAGTGCCTGGCTCCAGCTGCCCCACCCCCACTCCCTTTCCCTTTCCAGGAGTGTCACCCCCATCCTGTCTCAAGCAGACCCCCTTGGTTCAGAGAGGCCCCTTCCCACACTTCCAGGGAGAGGGGAGGCTGAGATCCTCCATTGGCACCCCTTTTTTCCCACCCTCCGGCTCCCACTCCTGTCCCCAGTGAGGCCCCTGAAGCTTCACTTGTCTAGGCTGGAGGCAGCTCCTCTCCCCATTGTCTGTCCGGGATTTGGAAGCTCCGGTTTCCATAGCAACCCCTGGGCATTTAATTAAGGGAGGAGGCCTTCATCTCTTCTGGTCCCAGCAGTTCCAAATCTCTACCCGAAAAGGATTCCCTGTGGGGGTGAGGAAGAGCATTGTCCTCTAACGTGGCACAATTCTGGCTTCTCCACAGAGCCCATTATATAGTTTGTCCAGCCCAGCCTCCTCCACCTGCCACCCCTATCCCCACCTCACATCAGAGCAGTCTGGGAAGACCTCTCAAATCAGCTAGGGCAAATTCGGGGTCCCAGGACAGCAGGGGTTTTGAGGGGTGACAGGCAATTGCTGTAACACCCCCCCCCCCTCCGTCATAGACATGGTTGATTTCTTTACTGGATTATCTATCAGGTTGGAGGTGAGGTGACAGATTATTCAACACTGGCCTCCCATCCAGTTGCTTTACCATGGAATGGGGTTGAGGGAGCTCTTTGAACCCCCTGAAGTTGAATGTAAAATGTTTTATATAAATTCATTATAAGTTTTTCTTGGGCACAGGGTAGATAGCTTTCATCAGATACACAAAAGGGATGAGTGATCTCAAAAAAAGTCCTTAGTCTGCCGTCTGTCAGCTGTAAGACCTAAGGCAAATTCCTTAGCTTCTCTGTGCCTCTGAGTCCTCAGCTATAAACTGAGGATAATAATACTGCACAAGATGCTGGTATCTCAGTCAGGGATTGCTGTTGTTACAGTTATTACTGCTATGAGAGAGGGCTAAATGGAGGACCTCACAGCTCACCCATTCCTCACCCACACCCCCTCAAGGTGTCAGGTCTGCCTCCAAGTGCGGGGGCCTTTACTTCCTCCCCGCCCCACCCCAGGCTTCTGGAAAGTGCTCCAGACTTTGATCGGAACCTGGCAGCTTTCAAGAACCTCGTCACAGGGTGTGGAATTTCCAAGCTCCGGTCACCGAGCTATCCCAGTTACTGAAATTCCTGTCTCTGATTTCTCATCACGTTGCCATGACCACTTTTCCCCACTTCTGGTTATGTTAGTTTGTGTGTATGTGCGTGTTTCCTTTTCACGGTATTTTTAGACTTTGGAAAAAATAAACACACAGTTCACACACTAGCACCTTCCTGATCTTTCAGTTTTTCACGGGGGTGGGGGGGTGCATTTCTTTCCCCTGACCGTCCCCCACATCCTTACTTCTGCTGAGAAGTCCAGACTTACCCCACCCATCTCTCATCACTCTGCCTCTTCCATCCCCTCCGAAGTGATAAATGAAAACTGTAACACAATTCTGAACTGGATGTGTCTCTGGGTCTTTTATTCTCTTTATATTTTTATCTCGTTTCCCTCCTGGAAACTTCCCCCACTGTGGCGGTTTTTCCCTCCCTTCAGAAGAGGCAACTCTAATTTGCAGTTCTTGGCTTGTCCCACTGTGACAGCCCCCAAATTCCAAGGAGGAGCTGGGGAGCCAGATGAAGCCCACAGACTACATTTAGGCTTCATCAGCAGCAAGATAGTACTTAGCTCACAGAGGTGCCAGAGGCGCCAGGGAAACAGTGCGAGCACAGCGCTCAGCACAGTGGCCGGCAGGTGGTGGCGTCAGGAACGGAGGCGGCGCTCTCTGGACCAGAGGGTCCTAAGGACACGGGATTTTTTCTCAGCCCTATTTAGCACAGCTCTGTTCACACCCCAGCTGGAGTCAGAGCTGCCCCTGGTGCCCTCAGTGTGCGAAGACACAGGTGATAAAGGGGGCACTGGGGGAAGGGCTGAGCATTAATTTGTGAGGGCAAAGAAAGGGATTTGGGTTATTTAATCTGGAGAAAACTGGAAGGGGGAAGGAAACACTCATTAATACCAGAGCTCAGGACTCTCTCTGGCAGCTCTCTTTTCTCTCCCTCAGAAAAAAGGAAGTGTGGGGTTGGAGAGCCTGAGGCTGGCCATCTGAAGACTGACCCAGCCGTGAATGAAACCTTGGCTCAGGAAACCCAAAGTTCTCGTCGAAGAATGAGGCTCACAGAGGTTGTGGCTTGTCTAAAGTCACAGGTTAGTGAGTGCTGGGCCCTGCACCAGTATCTCAGCCTGCTGAAGGTGAGGAGCCAAGGCTTTCAGAGGCATGCTGTACCTGGACACCATGAGCCCCATGTGGTCAGATGCCCTACAGGGTCAGGTGGGATGGCGGCCCCAGGGGACACTCCTAGTTTGCTTAAGATTCCCAAATCCCAGGAAGTGCTAGGAAGGACGGGAGGTGACGCAATCAATGCCATCCCCATCTGAGACATAAGAAAGTTCAGTGAGAGGCTGAACAATTTTCCCGAGGTTATGCAACTAATAACTGATAGAGCCAAGATCAGACAGGCTGCGTGGCTCGAGCCTGTACTCTCCACCTGTGCCGCTTCTGGAAGTGTTGGGTTTTGAATCAGGTCCAGCAGACTCCTGAGCCGGAATGCTAATGTGTTCTGTGCCGGCTCTTCCACCCTCGGAGCACCCGAGGAGTGAGTGAGACAGCTCGCAGCAAGCAGGAAGCACACCACCAAGGTTGTTTTCATTATGTCTGGCTGGCTTTGGTTCTGCCTTTCCATTGTTTGCTCTGTGCCTGTTTATACCCTTGGCCTTCAGAAGACTGGGAACAAAGCTCTTTTTCAGTATTTGTTCTCGGTTTGTACACAGGTAGACAGGTGACTGTCTGACCCTCTGTTTCACTCACTGCTGGACTCTGGTGGTCTTGAGTGCCCTGGAAAATTGCGCTGTAGGTAGACCCGGAAGCATTCTCAGGGAGCGAGTCTGACCTTGAATCTTGTGGATGAGAATGCTGGGGTCCAAAAAAGCGAAGAATCTTGAGTAGGGTCATTCCTTTAACCTCCCGACACCGCACAGCTGCGGTGCCCCCGGGCACTGTTCTAGGCACTGAACACAAGGCAGGGCATGACACCAACATGGCCCTGCCCCCACTGAGTTTACCTTATCAGAGTGGAGGGGGACAGTCAACAAAGAAATAGGTAAACAAAAACCATAACCCAGAATAATATCATAGTGGCAAATGGCAGAGAACATGAAAGAGAATGATCATGTTAGTCTAGGGGAACTCTCTGGGCAGGGGACTCTTAACCTGAGCCCTAAGGGGTGAAAAGGTGCCCGATGGGACGATCAAGAAGGGCATTCCTGGCAGAGGGAAAGCAGTGAAAAGGCCCTGAGTATAATCAGAGGACATTGTATCTAGTAAAAGCAAATGTTCTGGGAAACTTTAATTTTACAGTACAAATATATGTGTATGTGTATATATACTATATATATGTATATATAGTGTGTGTATATATATACACACACATATATATAAAGTGTGAATGTGTATGTTTTGGGGGTTGTGATATAACATGTATCACATGTATTTCTTGGGGACAGAAAGTTTTGAAAGGCATTATTGGAGGCATATGACTGAAGCACAGTGGGAGAGAGGAGGAATGTAGGATGTACATGGGGTCAGCCAGGGGCAATGGAAGGGCAGGTATGGTTTTATGAGCCAGCATAACCAGTTGGATTTTTTTCTCACTGGACTTGACTCCATAGGAAGACTTAAGCCGAGGATGGGCATAATGTACGTAGTTTCTTTTATTTATTTATTTGGTCATACATATACGTTCTTTGGCTTCTACATTTCCTATACTTTTCTTAACCTCCCCCTGTCTATTTTCTACCTACCATTTATGCTACTTATTCTCTGTACCTTCCCCCCTCTCTCCCCCTCCCACTCTCCCACTGATAACCCCCGTACGATCTCCATTTCTGTGATTCTGTTCCTGTTCTAGTTGTTTGCTTAATTTGTTTTTGTTTTTGTTTTTATTTTAGGTGTGGTTGTTAATAACTGTGAGTTTGTTGTCATTTTACTGTTCATATTTTTTATCTTCTTTTTCTTAGATAAGTCCCATTAACATTTCATATAATAAGGGCTTGGTGATGATGAATTCCTTTAGCTTGACCTTGTCTGGGAAGCACTTTATCTGCCCTTCCATTCTAAGTGATAGTTTTGCTGGATAGAGTAATCTTGGATGGAGGTCCTTGTCTTTCATGACTTTGAATACTTCTTTCCAGCCCCTTCTTGCCTGCAAGGTCTCTTGTGAGAAATCAGCTGACAATCTTATGGGAACTCCTTTGTAGGTAACTCTCTCCTTTCCTCTTGCTGCTTTTAAGATTCTTTCCTTCTCTTTAATCTTGGGTAATATAATTATGACGTGCCTTGGTGTGTTCCTCTTTGGGTCCAGCTTCTTTGGGACTCTCTGAGCTTCCTGGACTTCCTGGAAGTCTATTTCCTTTGCCAGATTGGGGAAATTCTCCTTCATTATTTATTTAAATAAGTTTTCAATTTGTTACTCTTCCTCTTCTCCTTCTGGTACCCCTATGATTCAGATGTTGGAACATTTAAAGACGTCCTGGAGGTTCCTAAGCCTCTCCTCATTTTTTTGAATTCTTGTTTCTTCATTCTGTTCTGGTTGGATGTTTCTTGCTTCTGGTCCACACCATTGATTTGAGTCCTGGTTTCTTCCCTGTCACTGTTGATTCCTTGTACATTTTCCTTTATTTCACTTAGGATAGCCTTCATTTGTTCATCTGATTTGAGACCATACTCAACCATTTCTGTGAGCATCCTGATTACCAGTGTTTTGAACTGTGCATCTGATAGGTTGACTATCTCTTTGTCACATAGTTGTATTTTTTCTGGAGCTTTGATCTGTTCTCTCATTTGGGCCTTTTTTTTTTTGTCTTGGTGCACCTATTATGTAGTAAGGGGCGGAGCCTTAGGAATTCACCAGGGTGGGGAGACCCAGGTCTCTGAGTGGTGGCTCTGTATGTGGGGGAGGGGTCCAAGAGGGAACAATGGCGCTTGCTCCTCTCTCTGCCAGTTTCCAGTCACTTCCCCGGCTACCCCAATCAAGTTGGGCCCTTCTGGTGCTGATTCCTGGGTGGGTGGGTGTGTACATTCTAGGACCCTATGGGTCTCTCCAGTGAACTCTCCTGTGAGGCTGGGAGTTTCTCCTGCTGCCACCTCAACCCCCACTGGTGTTTTCAATCAGTGGTTTGAGGCTTTATTTTGCTGTGCTGGGACCCTGGGTTGTGCAGTCTGTCTCACTCCCCAGTTGTTTCTCCCAGTTTATCTGCACTCGAATGTGGGACCACCCAGTCCACAATCCACCACCTCGCTGAGTCCTCCAGCCACTGCCTTACCGAAAGTCCTCTCCACCCGGCTGCCTGTCTCTGCCCCTCCTACCGGTCTGGATGAATGTTTCTTCTTTATCTCCTTGGTTGTCAGACTTCCATATAGTTTGATTTTCTGTCAGTTCTAGTTGTTTTTTGTTTTTAAATTTGTTATTGTCCTTCTTTTGGTTGTGTGAGGAGGCACAATGTGTCTACCTACACCTCCATCTTGGCCAGAAGTCTCAAGATTCTCCTCTATGTAGTTTCTTGTACTTGTCTTTATGTTTTAATTTTTTAAAATAAGATTTTATGTATTTATTTTTAGAGAGGGGAAGGGAGGGAAAAAGAGAGGGAGAGAAACAGTGATTGGTTGCCTTGCACCCTGGCCAGGAACTCAAATGCAACCCAGGCATGCACCCTGACTGGGAACTGAACTGGAGGCTTTTCACTTTGTGGAATGACGGACGCACAACCAACTGGGCCACCAGTGTGGTCAGGGCTCTTGTCTTCGTTTTTAATCTGGCCATTTAGAAAAAGAGAAACTACAGGGTCCAGCACAAATAATGTCCCTTTTTTTAATTACAAAATTGTAAGCATGTAATTCTGTACCATAACAAGATCACAATCAAGCACACCATATGACATTTTAGGTGAAATGTTCCAATTAAAACTGTACATTATCAAACCCATATTATTACCCTACCAACCACACTCATGCAGGTCTTACTTCTGCCAGACCCTGGATATCTCCTTATAGTCATTTTCTTACCTTAACAGGTTTGCCTCACTTTTGCTGGCAAGAAATTTGGGGGCAGGCAGGGAGAGTTCTATTTATATCTTGATCTTTGCCGGATCAAGAAGGACCTCCCGGAGGGGCCCAGGACAGTAGAAGCACTAAGAGCCCCAGGGAGGCTGTAATGAAGGGTGAGTAGAAGAACAGAGTGGAGAGGAGCGTGTAGGAGTCACTACAGGAGAGGATGAGGAAGTATCTGGGCTTGGGAAACTGGAGAGGAAGTAGGTCTGGCTCCAGGCCCACATCATTTCCCAACTGATTCCCAAATCCCTGAGGTCCTTTCCCCCTTAGAATTCCCCTTAGCATGAGGACCCCTCCCACTCACCCTGCAAGTGGCCACCTTGGTCTTCACCAAACCCTAGGTGGTGGCAAGAGAAGGCACGAAGGCCTATGTGTGGTGGTCTCACCAGTCTCCTGTACTCTAAGTGCCTGCTCTGCATATAGCTGCTGTTGAGTTCCCATTGGCTACATTCTGCTCCTCTGTTCTCCCCTCCCTCACCACCCAACTCAGCCTGAACCAGACAGGACATCGGCTTCTTTGGACCACTATCTTTACTACTGCCTCCCTCTGTTTCCCCTCCTGTCCACCCTCAGCTGTCTTCATACTTTCTTCCTAATTCTTAGCCTAGCTCAGGTTGCTTTTTTTTTTTTTTTTTTTTCAGGTGGGGGTCTTTTCTCTTCCTATAAACACCTTTACTCACACACATACACAGGCATTCACTGGTCTTCTTCCCAGGCCTCCATCTCTTGCTTCCACGCCTTTCTCTTCCCTGAGAACATTCCCTATACCCTGGCCCACCTCTCAGCATCCTATACCTCCAGGAAGTTTTCCTGGAAAATTCTCCTCTTTGCTTTTGTTTCTCCTTCCAATTTCTCAGCAGACTCATGTAACAGTACTCAGTTCCCAGGATGAGGAGCAGGAAAAAAGCACAAGAAAGGAAAAGCCCCAGGAACCGGCCTGGCACTCATGGCTAGACTTTGGTTTTCTCCTGTGGAGCGTAAATAACTCCACAGAACACTACCATCAAGCAAGGCCGACCATGATAATGATAGACCAAGAACAAGACCTCTCTGCAGTCACGTCCAAACTCAGACAAAAATAAGAACATTGTCTCAGCCACAAAAATGACTAAACACCCCCTTCTCCTAGCTAATATGGTTGGCTGCTGCCTCTTTACATATCACAGCTTTCATCCTGCTTCATTCCTCTTACCCTCTATATAAAATTTTAAAAAATATTTTATTTATTTATTTTTAGAGCGAGGGTAAGGGAGTGAAAACAAGAGGGAGAGAAACATCAATATGTGGATGCCTCTCGTTTGCCCCTACTGGGGCCTGGCCTGCAACCCAGGCAAGAGCCCTGACTGGGAATCGAACCGGTGACCCTTTGGTTTGCAGGCTGGCACTCAATCCACTGAGCTACACCAGCCAAGGCTATATAAAATTTATTAAGGTACCCAACTGTAGAATTCCTCAGCTTCCTGATAGCATCCAACCTAGAGCAAAGCCTTCTTCTTTGACCTCTCCTCAAACCAGCAAGTGTAAATCCAAATTCTAAGTCCTTTCTAACACTCCAGTGGATGTTCCATAGTTCTGCCATGGCGTGTGTTCTCCTTGTTGAAATGAGTACACAACCCAGTTTTGTGCAACTACTAGTATCTGCTGGTGGTCTTTGGTTGGAGGGCATTGACAATTATTAACAACATATAAGGCCCTGGCTGGTGTGGCTCAGTGGATTGAGCACCGGCCTGTGAACTGAAGGGTTGCTGGTTGGATTCACAGTCAGAGCACATGCCTAGATAGCAGGCCAGATCTCTAGTAGGGGACGCTTGAGAGGCAACCACATGTAGATGTTTCTCTCCCTCTCTTTCTCCTCCTCCCTTCTCTCTAAAAATAAATAAATACCAAAAGAACCTATGCACCCAATGTTCAGAGCAGCACAATTTACAATAGCCAAGTGCTGGAAGCAACCTAAGTGCCCACCAGTAAATGAATGGATCAAAAAACTGGTACATTTACACAATGGAATACTATGCAGCAGAGAGAAAGAAGGAGCTCCTACCCTTTGCAACAGCATGGATGGAACTGGAGAGCATTATGCTAAGTGAAATAAGCCAGGCAGTGAGGGACAAATACCATATGATTTCACCTTTAACTGGAACATAATCGACAAAAGAAAAAAGCAAACAAAATATAACCAGAGACATTGAAATTAAGAACAATCTGACAGTAACCAGAAGGGAGGGGGGAGGGGACAATGTGGGAAGGGTTTTCAAGAACTACTATAAAGGACACATGGACAAAACCAAGGGGGAAGGTGGAAGCAAGGGAGGGAGGTGTGTTTGGCTGGGAGTGGTGCAGGGAAAATGCAGACAACTGTAATCAAACAACAATAAAATAATTTTAAAAAATAAATAGAATCTTAAAAATAATAAAATAAACAACATACAGGTATACTTGTATGTATTTTAAAAACTTGTTAAAAAACAAAATTCAACTGAGTACCAGTAATTTTGGAGATCTGATTGGCTTTATTAAGCAGTTCATGAATCAGACAGAACCCCATCTAGCAACTAAGAAGGCTCTAGGAGGAGAGGTTGTACAAATAGAAGGTTTTTATAGGAAGAGGAGTTGCAGAAGGTAGCCATTAACAAAAGAAAAGAGAGGACTATTTCGGGCTGAGACAGCTTTTTCTTGGTGGTGGAGAGAATGGGGAGGGTTTATAGCATGCAGATTGCCTCTCTTTTCTATGGGGGAGGGGATGGAGAGGGCCCACAGGACAATTCACTTCATTGGTGTTGACCAGAAAAGCCCAGCCTGGTTGATTATAATCCCATTTCTGGGAGAAGCTGAAACTGTAATTAGATCTGATATTAAATCTAGGTTTGGTATCATGGGGTTTTAGCATGAGTAACACAATTTTGGGCCAGTGGTTTTCTCTTAAACTACTAATGCCTATACTTTGGAATTTAAGTGCATTTTATACTATTATAGCCTCAGATTTCCTTTCCTAATTATGTTTTCAGGCCAATTGCCCTCCCCATGTCTGTTTCAGTCGATTGGATTGATTCCTTAGTCCTTGGGTGTGCTTAGCATTTTCCTGTATCCATACTCTTCCCTAACTAATCTGGGGTCACCATGGGGGCCCAGGTGAAACTACCCTCTTCTATAAGGCTTCCACAATCACCTAACCAGATCTGACCTCCTCCCTCCTCAGCACTCCTATTGCCCTTGGTTTTAATTACCCACAAGGTTTTTGCTCCATCTCCCCATATAACTGTAAATTCCCTGAAGACAGACTGAGCCTTGAAAACTTGGTTAATACTCTAGTAGCTGCTACAGCTAAAAATGACCAATCAAAAGGTCTGGTGTTCTTAAGTGCCAGGGGCCACAGATCCCTGAAATCCTGAGAAGAGTATGGCTTAGGAGGGAGGAGTGGAGCACCTGAGTCATATTAAGGGAGAATGGGCCTGGCCCTGCCAGACTCCTGGGAGACACAGCTGGCACAGTGCCTGGAAGCTCTTTGTAAGGATCACTAGGGCACAGAAAGTACCCGACTTGTGTACCCTCTTGTAAGAGTCTGAGTGAATTTGAATTTGCTATCACTCTGAACACTTTTGTGTGCTATGTCACTGTCCCAGGTTAGGGCTTTTATCAGAGTAATCAGAGTGAAAAACAGATAGGGCAGCCCTGAGCTTTGAACATGCGGTACTTTCTTTCTCTCTCCCTCTGTCTCTCTCTCCATCTCTCTCTCAGCTAGTGGTTTTAAAACTATGATGCCTGGAGTTTGTTCCATGAGCTGGGGGTTACGTGAGCCCCTCTCCAAGTCCCTCATTCTGATTCAACCAGAGCAATGTGTTTTTGAACCAGAGCGATTTTGGTTTGCATCTTTTTTGGTGTGTTTTGAGATTCTGCATAAGATTTAATTTGTCAAGAACTTTACTATGTGTAAACAACATCATGGAAATATAATCAGCAAAATCCAGAATATGGAATACATCATAGAATAAACAACCTGGTTTCTTCAACAAATAAATTGCGAGAAGAAAAGGAAGTGGTTGGTGGAACCTATGAAATAAAAGGCTAGCTGAGAGAGATAGAGATGGAGAGAGATGGAGACACAGAAAGAGAGAGACGGAGAGAGACACAGAGAAAGACGGAGAGAGAGACTGAGAGACAGAGAAATTTGACTGATATGACTGATAAGAGCCATATCAGTCAAATTCAATGTGTGGACCTTGTTTAGATTCTGATTTGAATAAACCAATGTATGGCACAATTAGAGACATTTTAACACTGACTGGATATTTGGAGATATTGAGTTATTTCTTTGTAGTTGCAATAATGGTATTGTGGTTATGTTTAAAAAGAGTCCTTTTCTTTTAGAGATGAGTGCTGAAACATTTATGGATTAAATTATATGATGTCTGTAATTTGTTTTAAATTCATCCAGTCCAGGAGGTGTAGTGGGGAGAAGTAGGCTGGGATATAGATGAAGTAAAATTATGTTGGTAATTGTTGAAGCTGAATAATGGATACATAGGGGTTCGTTGTATTATTCTTTTTACCCTTTAAAATGTTCACACATTTCCGCACCAAAAATAAAAAAGCTTTTTAAAAAACCAAGTTAAAGGGGATTGTATAAAGAAAGTTTGGAACTGTAACCTTATTTTTCAAAGTAACAGCTTTATCAAGATATAATTCACACACCAAACAATTTATCAATTTAAACTAGACACTCAGCGGTTTTTGGTATAGTCACAGAATTTTACAGCCATCACCACATCAACTTTAGAAGATTTCCATCACCCCCAAAGCAGTCACTCTCCATTCCCCTCAGCACCTACAGTCCTAGACAACCCCTAATCTACTTTCTGCTTCTTTGGACTTGACTACTCTAGACATTTCATACAAATGGAATCATACAATATGTGTATCTTTTCATTTTACTTATTTTTAGAGAGAGGAGAAGGAAGAAAGAAAGAGAGGGAGAGAAACATTGATGTGTGAGAGACCCATCTATCGGTTGCCTCTCACACACCCCCAACTGGGTACCTGGCCTGCAACCCAGGCATGTGTCCTGACTGGGAATTGAACCGGTGACCTTTCAGTTTGCAGGCCAGCACTCAATCCACTGAGCCATACCAGCCTGGGCACAATAAGTGATCTTTTGACACTGTGATCTTTCCCTTTACCTTAGGACAATGTTTTTAACTTGTTTTAAACACTTTTGGTCTTGATAGGAAGGAACCATCTTGTAAATTTATTAGTGTGTCTACAGATTCTAAAATAAAGACACATGAAAGAGGTTTAAACAGACTTGGGGGAGGGAGTCTAACAGTTAAAAAAAGAAAGGCTAAAAACCCCTTCTCTAGTCCAAATCCTCTGCATTATGTGCATGGAAATGGCTCCCAGAGAAGAAAGTGACTTACCAAATACGCAGCTTGTTAAAGGCACAGCTGGGTCGAATGGAACATTTTGACCTGCTGACTTTTGGCTCCACCATTTTTTCTTTATCTTTTCTTTCTTTTGTTTTTAAGTTTTATTTATTTATTTTTAGGGAGAGGGGGAGAGAGGGAGAAAGAGAGGGAGAGAAACATTGACTGGTACCCTTTTGCACACGCCCCTATATGGGGACCTGGCCCACAACCCAGGCATGTGCCCTGACTGGGACTCAAACTGGTGACCTTTCGGTTCATAAGCCAGTCTCAATCTGTTCACTCACTGAGCCACACCAGCCAGGGCTCCATCCTCTTTTCATGCTGCCACACTGCCTTCTGACCTCATACAAACCCATATCACTTTCCCCACACAACTCATACACATGTGACCCACAAAATATCTTCAGAGATGCAACTTGAGAATCAGTGGTGATGGGGGCTGCTCTGTCCCACAGCTCAGGGTTTTGGCTGCCTTACCCTGAAATGCAGCCACCCAGGGAAGAGCCCATGCCAGCACCAGCTCCCAGAATTTCCATCTTAGAGGAGCTCAGGAATGGCAATCTTGTTAGAAGCCAGAAGAAGCTGCTTGCATAGCAAGAACAGTTTTTATTTACACTGAACAGATTAAAAAAATTTTTTTTTGGAGTGGCTGGAGGAGGGCGTGTGTGCAGGGGGATGCTGGTAGAGAACATGGTGGGGGGGACACTGGAGGGAACCCAGTTACAGGTTAACAGGATGTATGGGAACCCCAGTGGTGCCTTGAGAACTGAGTCCAGAGGAAACTGAAGGTGAGGAATGGGAGGAAAAGATCACGCTGAGGGAAAGGACTCAGGTTGATGCAGGCTAAGATCTTACAGCTCTTCCTGGAACTCTCCCAAACCATACTTATGGGCAGCTCAGAGAGGCTGTCAGCCTGCTGGAAAACGGCAAGAAGAGGACAAATTCTATAGATGGAACATTATCTGAGACCTGGGGGGATGTAGGGAGGAGAAACTTCCTGAGAGCCTGGAAGGGGATGGCAACCAGCTGACGGAAGCACCTGGGTAACTCTCTTTCTACCCAGGAGGCTCCCTTAGCTGATTTCCTGATCCCTGGCAGGAGGGCCTGATGGGTAGAGGACAGTGCAGGCCTTGGCCCCAGAGCTCTCAGACAAGCACAGACTGTGAACTTGGATGCCACAGGATTTGACAGGAGACACACTGACTAGGCTATATTTTCCAAATCCTGTCCATTCTCTTGTCTATAGTGGATATTGGAAATCTCACCCTTAGAGATCAGTTCCTTGGGGCTGGGGAAGGCTTTTAAACAGCCTTTATAATGGAAAGTCTCCCCGGGTGGGGCAGCAATGATGGTGAATTAAGACTAAGCTCAGATGGAACAGGACCCAGGGTATGTTCCAAAGGCGCTGGGCTTGCCAAGGTGCAGGGACCTAAGGATGAACTCGGGAATGCTTTCACTTTTGCTTACAGTCAGTTTTACTTTTTTTTTTCTTTTATTGATTCTAGCAAGAGAGGAAGGGAGGGAGAAAGAGAGAGAGAGTAACATCAGTATGAGAGAAAAACATCGATCTGTTTCCTCTTGCATGCACCTAGGCTGGGGACTGAACCTGTCACCCAGACATGTACCCTGACCAGGAACTGAACCCATGACTTTTCAGTTTGCAGGACGACACCCAACTAAATGAGCTGAACTAGACAGGGCTGATTACTTTTTTAAAAAATATTTTATTTATTTATTTTTGGAGAGAGAGAGGGAGAGAAACAACAATGTGTGGTTGCCTCTCACATGCCCCCTCTCTACTTGGGACCTGGCCTGCAACCCAGGCATGCGCCCCGACTGGGAATCGAACCAGTAACCCTTTAGTTCACAGGCCTGCACTCAATCCACTGAGCTACACCAACTAGGGCAGGGCTGATTACTTTTAAGATCCTCAGAAAGCTTTATTTGGGCTGTCTGGGTTCCTGAATAAGCAGCGAGTTATTCTAGCTGTGTACATCTCATGGTTCTGTCTAGTGGTTGGTGCCTTAGGTTGCAAGTGCTCTGAGAGGCAGGTTATGTAGGAGGCAGTTATGTAGCTCATCCCAACCTTAGGTTGCCTGCCAGTTTTCTAATCCTAAAGTCCCAGGCCCCTTCTGAACTTTATAATCAGGTGACACACAATGCAGCAATGTGTCAGCATCAGTGTCACCTGGAACTGGACCTGTGCCTGATTCATCCAGGAAGCTGAACCCAGGCCACAGAACAAACACCCCTGAGCAGCTCCTGCCAGGCATGGGGTGAGAGGCCGTCTGGCCAAACAAACAGACTTTGTGTGCTTTGTTCTCATCTTTTCTCTGGAAGCTGCTTGCTGGACTCTCTCATTCCTTTTTCTCTGGCCCATCTCTGGGTCAAGAGCTGTGGGAGGCTTTTCTAGATGATGCGAGAAGACTTGTTTGTTTGTTTGTTTATGGAGAAGGTGATTCCTGAGAAACAGACTCAGGAATTGAAAGGGGAACAGCAGAAGCTGATAAAGGGGTAGAGCAGAAGCTTCTGGGAGGGGAAACCAGGAGTGGGCACTGGTTTGGATAGGGATTAGAGGGAACAAAGAGGTGAGAAATCTCTGTTCCCACCCCTTCTCCAGGGGTGCCACCTGTCCTATAGTTTAAGCAGGTCCTGCTCTTCTGGGACAACTCCAGCTTGATCTCACTTTCTGCGTTCGTGGCTAGTTTATTGTTTTTGACACTAATTGGTGGACATTCAAGATCATTAAATTTTGCCTCAAGTCTCCTCCTCCCTCCCAAATACAAATGCAAAACGTGGGAATCCCCCTTTGAGGATGCAACGGTGCCGCTTTAAGAGAAAGGGAAGGGAGGAAGAGGGCGCTGACTCAGATCCTCCTACCATTGGCTGCTGGAGGGGATCCCACCTCAGGCATTGGCCCTGACTGAGGCCGCCTTCTCTTGTGATTGGCTAATCCGGGAGATATAAAGTGGCTGTGCCGGCCTCCTGTTCAGTTGGAGCGAGGCTGGGAAGTCGCCTGGGTTTGTGGCGTGAAACGCACCTGGAGCAACCCTCTCCTCTCTGAACCAGAGTCCAAGTCCCGCGGAGGCTGCAGCCATGAAGGAAAGACGGGCCCCCCAGCCAGTCGTGGCCAGATGTAAGCTCGTTCTGGTGGGGGACGTGCAATGCGGGAAGACAGCGATGTTACAGGTGTTAGCGAAGGATTGTTATCCCGAGGTGAGCTGCGCGCCCTCCCCTTCGCCAACGTTTCTCCTTGTCTGCCTGCGCCTCTGCCCCGGGGTAGATTCCCACTTGCCCAGGGGGGAACGGAGCTGCCTCTCTGTTCCCCACCTCACCTCACCCCATCCTCAGCCTCTTTCTGGCTGGAGAACCGCCCTGCCTTAGCTTCCCCCTGAGACCTGTTCCACTTCTGCCGCCCCGCTGGCTCCTCCTCACCTCTTCACCCATAGGCCCCAATCAAATCCCCTCCTACCTCCCTTCATTCTGGAGTCAGCTGTCTGGAGAGGGACCTGAAGGCATTTGAGAATCTGGGGTTTCTTGACGCAATACCTGCTCACCCTTTCACCCCAACCTCAAAGATTCTGAGAGCGTGGCTCCAGGCAGTCTTCCACAGCCGGGCTCTGCTGTTCTGCTGGCCCAGGGGGCTTGTCGGGAGAAGATAAAAGAGCTGGAATTGGCTGTGGCTCTGAAATTGGGAGACAGGCAGATCTGTGGATGAGAGGAACATATATGTGTGTGAACATCTCTGATCATCTAAAATATGGGGGGCTTGTCCCTAGGTGGAAGTCATTCCCGTTTCTTAATTTGGTAGAGCAAAGTGCCTGTGCCTCTACATACCCCTGCCTCCTGCTCCCTGTGGTCCTTCCTGCCCCAAGTAGCCCCTCCTCGGGCCACTTTAGTTTCTCACTAGGGTGAGTAGTTTCTTGTGTAGGCAGTGCTAATCAAAGGGCAGGGGGGGCCAGGGTATGAATAGTTCCTCCCTGTTCACAGACCTATGTGCCCACCGTGTTCGAGAATTACACAGCCTGCTTGGAGACAGAGGAACAGAGAGTGGAGCTTAGTCTCTGGGACACCTCAGGTAAGACTGCTGTTCCCAAATGTCCCCTTCCCAGCTCCACTGGGCTGCTGCAGCTGCTGATTTTTTAGAAATTGTTTCCCTCTTTGATGGGGAGGAATAGGATGCTTGCCAGGAACTGCAAGAAGGGGACCTGAAGATTCCTTGGTTGGGTGTAGGGGGAGGGGCCTGGTCAATTCAGTTGGCTGGCCCAGGGATACAGAATGGATGAAACCCAGAAGCCACTCGTTTCTCTGGGTCTAGCTCCATCCTCCAGAGGGCTGGATGGTGAGGTGAATGAACCCCTGAATACTTATTGGGGGCAGACAGGGCCCCTCCATTTTCACTCCCTGCCACCACAAACACAGCCTTTACTGCCCCAGAGCAAAGCCAGATAAAGCAGAAGGCAGTTCTGCTGGAGGCAGTTGTGGTTGAGGCACGGAGACAAGCCTGCCTTGCGGGAAATATTGCTCCCGATTCAGTTTTCTCTCCTGCATTCCATCTCGGGCCACTGCTGTCTGCCTGCTGCAGCTCAGCTCAGCTCCACTCGTCATACCGCTGCGGCTCAGGGCTGAAGTGATGCATCATCCCTGCTTTGGAGGGCGGGGGGAGATGGCTTAATGTGGGCAAAGGAACGTTGTAGTGGCAGGAGGAGGGGGTGTTGGCTCTGACCATTTCTCCCTGCACCGGCCAGGCATGGAAGTGCCCTGTCTTTCTGGAACATAGGAAGAAATATTTTTCCAGCCTCTCAGCCCTAAACCCTCAGTGTTAGGCTGTCCCTTGCTTGCATTGATTCTGACCTCTTACCGTTATCTCTTTCCCCTAGTCCATTTCAAATAGACTGGGTTCATAATTAAGGACTAAAAGCCAGGAATAGGAGAAAGAAAATAAAATCTGCTCCACCCTAAATATGCATATTCAGGCTGAGTTTAAAGAGGAACTATATAAATCACTAGGGGCTTCCTGTTACATGCAATGAATATGCTGTCCTACTCCTCCAAAGAGCTGTTGTTCCCATAATCCAGTTTTGGAGTCTGAAAAGATTTGGGGTAGGGGATAGGACGGATAAACAGAAAAAGATTCCCCCTTGATCCCCCCGCCCTCAAAACAAAGCAAAACAAAAATCCCTCAACCTGCTATGCTTTCTCGCTGCAGTTCCAAGGGTGGGGAGGCAGGGTTCTGGTTGTCCTAGACTGCCGTGCTGGCCAGGTGCGAATGAACGCAGTCGGCTGCACTGTGTATGCTTTTGCATCCGCTGTACCCTGCCCACCTTTCAATCTTCCCAGAATCTTACTGCAGCTCATCTCTTTTCACTACCACCACCCCAAAGCGCCACTCCTCTGCCACCACCACTTCCCGCCGTTTCCCCCCTCCTCCCGTAGTCAGAATGGAGCCCTTGAATCCTAATCCAGATAAAGGAAAATCAGCAAGGTGCTTTCTTTTTCCCATGTCGCATCTGCAGCCCCCCAATTTCCAAAAGGATGCAGGCTATCAGTCATCCTCAAACTCCCTCTTTCAAATTCGATGCCCATAAGGAAGGAGCAAGTGGCAGCCAAGTGTGGGATGGGGCTTCCCAACATTGGGGCTAGGATGGAACCTGTTCTCATTATTCACTTGCAAGTCTTAGGGGAGGGGGGTTGCTTGGAGCCAGAATGGTGGCTCCTCCCCTCCCCCTTCCCAGTGCTGCAGTGCTCCCTCTGCTTACTGCTGCGGTGATGGTGATGAGACCCCACCTGTGAGAGGGGAAGGGGACAGATTGTTGAAGGAGCACACAGCTATCCCAACTCCCCTTTACTCTTTTTTTTTTTAACAACCAACCCCCTCCCCACTTGGACTCCCCCCCCCCCGTTTCCATGGCGATTGTGGTGTAGGGAGAGGGGCTGCTTGCTATTCTGAGCACGGATTGTCTGGGCTCCAAATCTGCTACTGTTCCTTCCCAGGGTGGGGGTGGGGGGCAGGCTCAGCCCCTAGCATTCTCCCATATTAGACCACCTGGGCCTGTGTGACCTGGGTCCCCCCTCCCCCGCCCCAGTGAAGGGCTCTTACTGGAGCCTCAAAGCCCCCAGCTAGTGGTGCTGCTGCCTTTGAGACGGTCTCCCTGAGATCCGGGGGATAGGGGCTGCAGCTGTCTTTTTGCCTTTTTCAGTATAAGCTGATCTGGGTGGAGGAGGAGTGGGGCACTGAATCTCTACCAGCCTCTTAGAGTTCTGACCCCATGGCAAAGAAGCAGGGTGGCCAGTTACATAACAGGCAGGTTTGTTTCTCCTTTGGGGAGAACCTTGGAGCAGAGGTTGGGCAGCAGGCAGGCTCTAGAAAAGAGACCTTCAACAAGCCTTGGTCTCTGCAGGGGTGTGCCCACCCTCTGGGACTCAGAACTGGCAGACCTTAAATGAAGCCCACAGTAGGAGATCAAGACTGGGTCAAATTATGCTCCACCCCTCTTTTATTTTGCCCCCTTTCCTTTTTCAGGGCTAAGGAAGATGATATTCTGGCAGGTGGTCAGGTCTCAAGCTTCCATGCTGCAGCAGGTTCCCCTGGGAGACGGGTGGGGCCAACTAACCTAAGGGGCCAAGAATGGCACTCCCAGGGCTCTTTGGGCTCAGGCCTGTGGGGCATGGAAAATGCCATGGCCTAGCGTCAGCTCTTCCTCTCCTTTGACAGGGTCTCCCTACTATGACAACGTCCGTCCACTCTGCTACAGCGACTCTGACGCAGTGTTACTGTGCTTTGATATCAGTCGTCCGGAGACAGTGGATAGTGCACTCAAGAAGGTAAGTCTGGTTAAACTCTGCGATCTCTAGCTCAGCTTGAGAACAGAAAGGAGTCTTGGGGACCTTATCATCTAACCCTCTCTCACGTAACAGAAAGAAACAGAGTGCAGGAACAGGAGAAATGTGCCCAAGGCCACACCATTAGCCGCAGCATTGGGACTAGAGCTCAGACCTTCTACCCCTGTCCCACACCGTCCTACCAGAGGCCTGGCCAGGGAGGGCAGCGTTCAAAACTCTGGAAGCGAAGGATTGAGAGTCAGAGAACCTTCTGGTGATCTGGTTTGAAGGTCAGGGGTGCAGTCTTTTGAAGGCAGCTTCCTCCTCCCAGGCCCACTGGGCCTGGGCAAGCCTGAGCAGAGCTGCTGGGAGGAAATGCCTAGGTCTGACTGGCAAGGTCTGACCAAACAGACGTCGGAGGGTACGCTGTGGGACTAGCCTAGTTTCCGAGAAGGCTCTGGGACTATCTCCGTCTCTTGGGAAGAGACCGGTTGGCTTCCTCCTGGCGTTCTGGACCTGTGGAGCCCGTTGACCAGATTAAGGGGGCAGATCCAGGCCCCATGTTTGGCAGAGAGTGGAAGGAGATTTACCCCTGTGCTTTCTCTGGTGACTGGGCTGTTGAATGAGGGGACAGGCTCTTGGGTCAGCATTCCTGTGACCCCAAAGGCCTCACGGCAGGAAGATGATGTAATTAGTGCAGTGCTGATGCTGTGACTCAGAGGGATGGCTGGGCTGGTGACAAGCTGTATGGTGTGTGTGATGTTGCCAACTGGGCTTCTCTGGGTGTCTGTTAGTCACTGACTATCCTTTGTTCCTCATTCCTCTAACCTGCTTGCATGGCTCTTCAGTGGAGGACGGAAATCCTAGATTATTGTCCCAGCACCCGTGTTTTGCTCATCGGCTGCAAGACAGACCTGCGAACAGACCTGAGCACTCTGATGGAGCTGTCCCACCAGAAGCAGGCACCCATCTCGTACGAGCAGGTGTGTGTGCGCGCACAGGCATGCGCACCATTGCGTGTAGGGGTGGGGTGAAGAAGGCTACAGGCAAAGGACATGGAACGTGGCCTTTATTCAAATTCTCTCACTACAGCAAGAGAGAATTGGTATTCTGGGGACCACCTATAATCAGCAACCAGCTACCAGGATGGAAGTGGTCCCATTTGCCCAGATTTATGCTATAGGTTGGCAGGGGCACTGTTCCGTGTGTGCCACTATTTCTAGATAGCTTCTGTGCAGCACCTGCATGAGAATCACCAAAGGTGCTTATTGGGATTCCTCACTCCATGTCTGTAGAGACACTCTGGGAGAAAGGTATGGGAACTGCATTTATAATGAAATCGCTGGATAATTTCTTATGCATGTGGGAGTAAAGGTTCATTTCTTTTAAACTAGTATTTCATATTAGATTCATTTGGGGAGCTTTTAAAAATACTAACGTCTGGGCCCTACTGCCAGAAATTCTGACTAACAGTCTGGTGTCAAATGGTTTTCACAATGTCCCAGGTGATTCTAAGGTGCTGTCAGGCTTCACCTTCAGAATATAATCAGCAGGGGGCGTTGGTGGGAGACTGGCAGGTGGGTCCCATGGAGTAGCCCCAGGAGTACCACTAACCGTAGGAGGCAGTGTTTTAGAGCCATTTCGGACCATTGCATCGGTGGCCTCGCTCCCCTCTCCCCCTGCAGGGCTGTGCAATAGCCAAGCAGCTGGGTGCAGAAATCTACCTGGAAGGTTCAGCTTTCACCTCAGAAAAGAGCATCCACAGCATCTTCCGGACGGCATCCATGGTGTGTCTGAACAAGCCCAGCCCAATACCCCCGAAGAGCCCTGTCCGAAGCCTCTCCAAGCGACTGCTCCACCTTCCCAGTCGTTCTGAACTCATCTCTTCAACCTTCAAGAAGGAAAAGGCCAAAAGCTGTTCCATTATGTGAAGTGGGGGTTGGAGAGGGGAGACAACCTCCCACTTCCTCCCTTGGGTTGCAGAGGCACGGGGAGAGGGAGGATGAGACAATTTAGGACACTGGACAATGAGTTTCTCAGACGGCCACGGTAAGGGCTTGGAAGGAGACAAGAATGGGACGAGGAAAGAGCCAGGCCCGGCTTGAGGACCTGACACTGAGAAAGAACCATCACACCCCAAGCCAGGCCCCAGGTGGTGGAGGGGCTGCGGTCCCAGCGCCCCTCTCTCCAGAGGGAGGAAAGGTGTGGGGGGCATGCTGGCCTCATGGGCTCAGGGGCCTGTAGGAGCCTCACCTTCAGCATCATGCCTCTTCCACCTACCGTTTCCATGCAGGCCAGGGGATGGGAGGGGTGTCTGAGCCCTTCCCCTCCCCTCTGAGGAGGCCACTGAGGAGTGGAGTGTGGGGAAGCCATGAGGCAGCTCCCTTGGGAGCTGAGCCCAGGTGCTTCACGACTGAACCCAGAAGGGCAGGAGCTGGTCAGAGCCAATGAGAAGGAAACCTCATCTTTGCATAGCCCATGCCTCACGGAGAGGTGACATCATACATTTACATGCTTCTCACCTCTGTCCCCAGGGTCCAAGGGAGAAGCCCCAGACCCCTTCTCTTGCAGTGTGGGGTGGTGGTGCTGCAGGAGGCAGGGCTGGGTGGGGGTCACCAGACTTTTTCTGCCCTTAGGGCAATACGGCTGGCATTTGTTTTATAGACTCTTGTCTTTGGAATGGGGGGAGGGGGGAGTGTTTCAACCTGTTACATGTTCTGTGTTTAAAGAAGAAAACCTATTTATTAATGAAAAATATAACATGTATAAAGAAGTTGGCTCTGTTTTCTTAGTTTTTTCCTGTTTCCTTTAGTCATTGATAATGAGGAAAAAGCTGCCCTGGGGCCCATTCTGTAGGCTGCAAGAGTGGTTGTCCCCACTGTTTCCCAGCCCCTCCAACAAGGATCTCCTCCCTCTACTCCCAACCCCACCCAAGTCCTACTAAGCCAATGAAGATCTCCTTAGCCCAAGAGCAGGGTTTCTCAAACTTGGAATTAATAGCAAGTTAGACTAGACAATGTTTTGTTGTGGAAGCTGTCCTGTGCATTGGAGGAGATTTAGCAACATCCCTTGCCTCTACCTCCTGGATGTCAGTAGCCCTACCCATGCCAGTTGTCACAATCAACATGTTTACAAGTATTGCTAAATGTCCCCTGGGGCAAAACCTCTTCTGGTTGAGAACCATTGCCCTAGAGAGTCTAGAGGAGAGAGGCAGGTTTGGTGAAATCAGGGGATCCAAGCTGCTGAGATCCCAACCCCTGAAGAGGGATAGACAAACCAAGTTTGGGCGGTTCCTGGAGTTCTGGTCTCTGAGCTTAGACAGGGATGTCTTCTGCTTTTTTTTTTTTTTTTAAGATTTTATTTATTTTTTAGAGAAGGGAAGGGAAGGAGAAAGAGAGGGAGGAAAACATCAATGTGTGGTTGCCTCTCACATACCCACTACTGGGGACCTGGCCCATAACCCAGGCATATGCCCTGACTGGGAATCGAACTGGCAACACTTTGGTTCACAGCCCATGCTCAGTCTATTGAGCTACACCAGTCACAGCTCTTCTGCTTTCTTGACCTTCCAATTCCACTGCCTGTTTATGGCAACTCAGGGGCCTTAACTTCCCTTCTCTTCAGTGACTTATAGCTTTTTTTTTGAAGTTTCATAGTGTGCTGCAAATGGCAAGCTACTAGGTATTCAGTATTTACTGTGTGCTCAGCACCACTAGCTTTACCAACACTATCACCTTTAACCTCATGAATGATAATAACGTTCGTTAAATGTCTACTGTGAGGCAGAGATGTTTATGAGTTCTTTATGTTATTTATTCCTACAGACTACTATCTACCTCGTTTTACAGACAAGAAAACAGATTCAGAGAGATTAGTTAATGTGCCCAAGGTCACACAGCCAGAAAGTAGTAGAACCTGGATGCAAATCCAGGCAACCTGGCTCCAGTACATGCGCTTTTCATTGCTCTGCTATCCTACCCTGTGAGGCAAGTCGTATTATTATCCCTATTTTATGAATGAGGAAATAGAAAAGCCAGAGATGCCACATAACTTGCACTAAATCATACTGCTTGTATGTAGTGGAGTCAAGATTCAAACTGGGTCTCAAAAAACAAATAAAAATCTTTAATTAAAAAAAAATATTACCCTGGCTGGTGTGGCTCAGTGGGTTGGGCATCAAGCTACAGACTGAAACATCACTGATTTGATTTCCAGGTGGGTCATATCCCTGGGTTTCAGGCCAGGTCCCCAGCAGGGGGCTTGTGAGAGGCAACCACACATTGATGTTTCCCTCCCTCTCTTTCTCCTTCCCTTCCCCTCTCTCTATAAATGAATAAATAAATAAATAAAATCTTTCACAAAATAAGTATCAACATTAACTATAATTCCATGGGTCCATTACTGCTGGTCATGTACCTAAAAATAAGACTTTACCTCTGGTTCTCACTAGATCACAGTCCCTCTGTCTCCATCTTCAAAGACACATGTTTGCAAAAAACCTGGCAGGCTAAGACAAACAATGAGTATCTTTTATGCTCAATGTCTTACATGTGTCATTCATGAGAGAGGTGTGTACAAGTACTAGGGGAACTCTGCCACTATGAACTTGGGCAAGCTTCACCACTATTTTGGGTTCCCATTTACTCATCTTTAAAGATGATGATGGCGCTGACCCAATAGCTTAGTTGGTAAGAGTGTCGTCCCAATATGCCAAGGTTGTGGGTGGGAGGCCAAGGTTGTGGGTGGGATCCTTCCCGGGTGGGATCCCTCCCTGGTCAGACACATGCAAGAAGCACCAATGAATGCATACATGGGTGGAAGAAAGAATTGATGTTTCTCCTTCTCTCTCTCTAAAAAAAAAATCGATAAAAAAATTTAAAATGATGACGAATGGTAATCTGAAAATATGGAAAGAGCATGGACTCTGAAGTTGAATTCTGGCTTCATTCTTTTAACTATGTGGCCTTTGAAGGTATAATCAATTTTTCTGGGGATCAATCTTATCAGTAAAATGGAGATAATGCCAACCTCATACTATTATTAGGACCCAGTAAAATAAGTAACGGAAGTTAAGTGTACATCTCAGTGTTGGGCACTTAGATTTTCAGTAAATAACTGTAGCTCTTAAAGGTTCCAGTCTACAGCTTTGATCTGATTGTTAGTTGGGGTTCCAATCTGTGAGTGGAGAGCCCTCCAGTGTTCACTGGGTGACTTACACACATAGTGGAGCTGTGACTACTTTCCCTTCAGATGAGTCTCTGGGATAGAAGCGGAATCAAAGGCTGCAGAACCAGAAGAACAGAAGGGTGGGTACCTCTCCCGGGAGTACTTTGGGCCATAGTAGGTGGTTCTCAGGGATTTACGATTATTTGGGTCTATCTGAAGCTCTGTTTGAGGGGAACTGAACATATATTCAGAAAAAAAGGCAGACTTACAGCCATATGGGATTGAAATAAAAAAGTTGATGATGGGAAAATGGGAAGGAAGGAGGCATTGCTACTTCCGGGTATCTTTTTAAACCCATCCTAGAAGTTGCAACGCTTTGTTTAGGCGCGGGGTTGAGGGGAGAACTATGAATGATAAGACCAAAGAAAAACAAAATGAACATACAATTTGGGGTGGGAAAAAAAGGCTCAGTGGAGGACTGAAGAGGGGGGAGGGAATATGAGGAAGAAAGAAGCAAATATATGAAGGTAGTTCAATACACGCCAGATTCCAAAGGGCAAGAAAATGAGGACGCCAGGGTCCTATCTGGAGTGCTGAAAAAATGGGTGCCACTGCCCGGGCGACACCATCATTCTTGGAAGCTTTTGGAATCCGTTGTACGGCCTCATTTTGAGTTGTCACAATAACTGGGGAGTGTTATCGTCGGTTGCTAGAATGTCCTCCTAAACCTGGAATAGTCCTGCACAATGAATAGTCCCACCTTCATTGTGAAATACTCGGCTACACCTGTAACCACCTATAAAAAAAAGACTAATAATTCATCTCTCAGTGTTGGGTGGTGTTGTTTTTTTCTTTTTGTAAAAACGTTTTTCCACAAAGAGATGTAAGCCACAAGCCATTACAGTCAGTGATTGCAATTTCTAGGAAAACCAGCATATTCCGAGATGATTGCGCCGGGAGAGGACTTTTTGCAGGAAGTCTACGCATGGAAAACGCTTCCTCCGCCAGATTCAAATGTTCTGCGAACTACATTGCCCACCAGACCTCGCGGTCCGGGTTTGGCGCTAGCACCATGAATTCTGGGATTGGTAGTTTTCAGGCGCTCCTTGTTGGCCAGGGCAGCCGGCATCAGGAACTCGCTTTCCCAGCTTGCCGCGCGGCCCAGGGGGGTTGCATCTCGGGGACCAGGAAAAGGGAAAGATGGCGACTGCTGGGCGACGTTGAGGCCGCGTTGGGTGGTTCAGGCTCGGAGTGGTGAGTGTTGGGCGGCGGAGGCGGTTCCCACAAGTTTGCTGAGACGGCGAGAGTGTAGGCACCGCGATGGCCCCTGCCGCCGGGACCAGGCGGGGAAGAACGCCTCAGGGAAGGGGCACGAGCCCGGGAAGCTCTAGCCGTCTGGAGCGAAGGCGAGCGGGCCCCGGCGGGTAGTATTGGCTCCTGGGAGCACAGGCCAGGTGTCTGGAAGATGTTACAAACCAGACCTTTGCCCTTGGCACAGTACCTGTGATATCCCCTGTCTGACCTTATTCTTTCTTGTTTTGAGTAGCCCTTGCTCCAGCCAAACTAGAACTCAGGCTTTTCTTCCAGAACCAGTCATGCTTTCCCGCCTCTGCCCCTCCTGTATTATTTTGCTGGGAATGACTTATTTTCCGCACTCTCAGTTACACATCTTTAAATTCTACTATACTCAAACGCTCAAGAGCCACTTCCTCTGCAGATCTTACAAATGAAAGGAAACTTCAATAAATACCTTATCTGAGTCTTCATCTTGGTATGTGTCTCATACCCTCTACTGTTCTGTAAACTTCCTGTGGACAGGGTTTTCCTGATTTCCTTTTGTAACTCACGCAGTACCTAGCACGGTACCTTGCAAATAGTGGATGTTTGTCACAAACTCCAAAAAAATGAATGTGCCCCTGCCCAGCAAGAACTGAGGAGCTCCAAGGTCTGGAGACTTGCAAGGAAGGCTGCCAGGAAGCAATGGCTGGGGTGTGCCTGTGCTAAGTAGAACTTAAAATAAAAGTTTCCTCTGTTTACTATATTCTCACTTCTCATTCTCTTCTAAACTCACTCCACTCTGACTTTAAACAGCTCTGGTCAAGGTTACCAACCACCTCCATTTTTCCAAAAGCAAGGATCACCACACCTCTAGTTCCTAGTCTTACTCCATCCACACAGTTAACCGCTCCCTCCCTGACCATGCGTTTTGGCTTCTGTGATTTCCAGATCATGGAAATCACATTTTTCCTCCTTCCTTTTACTTTACTATTTTTCTTTTTCTTTCTCACTGGCTTTAGCTTCTTTCCATCTTTCCCTGTGGCTCCTCTTGTGCTTGACCTCTAAATGTTACAGTGTTTCAGAGCTCAGTCATGCATTCTCTTCATTCTTTTCTTGTTTGTTTTCTTTTTTTAACCATACCGCCTACCTAAGTAGTCTCACTTAGTGTCATACGGCTTTAAAAGCTTTCTATGTATTGATGACTCAAATTTTTGTCTCTAGGGTCTCTCTTCTAAATTCCAGAATTGCATTTTCAACTGCCTTCCTGCAGTCTCCACTTAGTTTTCTTATTGACGTGGCCAAAATGAAACTTGATTTCCTCTTAAATCTCTTTTTCCCCCAGTCTTCTTCAGTCACTAAATGGCACCATGAACCACTAGGTTGCTCAGACCGTAAATTTAGGAGCCGTCCTTGTGTCCCTTCTCCCTTTTTCCCTTTAATAGTAAGTCCTTGTCGGCCCTGCCCCCAAAGTGTACCCGGAAGCTGTCTACTTCTTTCCATCTCCATCGCTACTTTCCCAGAACGGGCCACTGTCATCTCTTGCCTAGACTACTGGAATAGCATTCTCAGTGGCTCTGTTTCCATTCTTGACCTCCCTACTATGTAGTTTCTTGCAAGTCACCAAATTCTTGATGACTTTTTTCAGAAAGTCATCAAGAATTTGGTGACTTGCAAGAAACTGAATTCTGAAACTTTTTTCAGAATTCAGAAAGAATTCATGATGTCTAGGACGCTTTACAGAGAAAATAGCCTTTCTCCTAGAGTGTTTTCTTTTTTTTAATAAGTTTTTTATTTTAATTTAATTTATTTCTAGAGAGAGTGGAAGGGAGGGTGAAAGAGAGGGAGAGAAACGTCAATGTGTGAGAGATACTATACACCAATGTATAGTAGAATCAAATAGTAGAATTAAAAATGTATAAGTAGATCACATCACTTCCTGTTTAACACTCTTCTGATGTTCCCATGGCAGTTAGATTAAAATCCAAGTTCCTTTACCCTGGCCTAAACATATTTTCATGATTAACGCCTACCTACCTCCCTGAACTCTTGAGTCAGTCTTCTCCCCTGGTCACTGCCCCTCAGCCACACAAGTCTGTTTTTAATTGGCGAACACGGTAAGCTAGTTCCTGTCCAGTGCCTTAGTACTTGCTTCCACCTAGTAAGTTCTTTTCCCTGATCTTTGCAGGCTCTCTCTTTCCCATCCTTCAAATCTCAGCTTATATGTTATCTAAAAATTTCTTTCCTGAGCTTTCTTATCTCTTGTTCATACCCCTCTCCATTATATCACTTTTTTTTTTTAGAGAGTTTTTAAAGATTTTAATTATTTTCAGAGAGCGGGGAAGGGAGAGAGAGAGAGGGGGAAACATCGATGTGCAAGAGAAACATCTATTGGTCGCTTCTTGCACACCCCCAACCGGGGACCTGACCCGCACCCAGGCATGTGCCCTGACTGGGAATTAAACCAGGAACCTTTCTGTTTGCAGGCCGGTGCTCAATCCACTGATCCCTGGCCAGGGCTCACTCTGTTTTATTCTCTTCATCAATTCTAATTACTATTTGAAATTCTCTTATCTTACTGCTTAACTGTTGTCTGCTTCACTGGAATGTAGATGTTGGAGACCTGAGACTTCACTTGGTTTACAGATACATCTCTAGTACACAGAACAGTTTCTGGCACCTACCAGGTGCTCAGTGAATATTTATTGAAAGAATTCATGCCCTGGCTGGTGTGGCTCCGTGGATTGAGTGCGGGCTGCAAACCAAAGGGTTGCCGGTTCGATTCCCAGTCAGGGAACACATTGCCTCTCATGTTTCTCTCTCTCTAAAGAGACACATATTTCTCTCTCTTTCTCCCTCCCTTCCCCTCTCTAAAAATAAATAAATAAAATCTTTAAAAAAAAAAAAGAAAGAAAGAAAGAATTCATGATGTCTAGGACGCTTTACAGAGAAAATAGCCTTTCTCCTAGAGTGTTTTCTTTTTTTTAATAAGTTTTTTATTTTAATTTAATTTATTTCTAGAGAGAGTGGAAGGGAGGGCGAAAGAGAGGGAGAGAAACGTCAATGTGTGAGAGATACTATACACCAATCGGTTGCCTCTCACACGCCCCCAGTTGGGGACCTGGCCTACAACCCAGGTATGTGCCCCAACTGGGAATCGAACCGCTGACCTTCCGGTTTGCAGACTGGTGCCAAATCCACTGAGCCACACCAGCCAGAGCTAGTGTGTTTTCTTAGGTCTGCACATGGAAGGGACGGTGTAATTTCCGTGTGACAATGCATGATGTACTGATGCAGAATATTCAGTCATTTCTCAGGCAATTGTGAGATAAAATGGGTTATTTCTCCACCTTTTGAAAGTGCTACTTGTTTCTTTTGATTACAAGTTCTCCCTTCTTAAAGACATATGGCAGGAAATGACATGGGAAAGGGGGATTGCAAACTAAAGCTTAGGGGACTGATATTCTAGCTGAACCACTTGGTGATAGAATAAGTTTTGAGAAATGTATCCCAGGTGATAGGGATGGTGATGACGACGACGATGATGATGCGGGAGAGGCAGACCCAGGCTTGCTGTTGTTTTAGCAAATGAAGCAGAATAGATTTTGTAGTCTGAAAGACAGCTGACAGTGTGTTCAGTGTTTCCCAGGCAAGAGGGAACAGAACAAGTTCCTGCTGACACCTTTCATGGGACTGAGTGATGATCAAGACTGAAAATCTTGAGTGGGGAGTATCGGTCAGAATGTGTGTGGCCTGTAGTTGGCATCTACCTTTCTTTTTCTGAAATAATTATACAATGATAAGGAGTTGCAAAAAAAAAAAAAGTTCACGGAGGTCCTGCGTACCCTTTACCAGTTTTTTCTCATTGTATGACTAGTGGTGCCTTTCTATTTGTCCATTTTAATTTTTCCTTGGAGTGCTGATTATAATACCAAATCTCCGCCCCCCCCCCCCCCCCCCCAGCCTTCTTTATGAGTTCAGAGACTTTATCTCTCCTAGGTGTGTGTGTACGCGCTGACTGACCTGGTGGCTGGCAGACCTGCCAGACTCCCCAGATGAGCAATGCAGGCTGTTTCTAGAGATAGCTAGAGCACTATTCATTCACTAACATATCTTTTCATACTTCTGCAATCTGATTAGAAAAATAAGGTATATTCATTGTATACTTTTAAAACTGAAAATATATAACAAGTAATCACAGAAGGGCAGTGTAGTATAATGAGTAAAAGTGGGTCTCTGGAGCCAGGCTGCCTGGAACTCTGCCACTTACCACCTCGGTTACTTTATATACCTGCACTTCAGCTTCCTCATCTATAAAGTAGCCATAGCAAAATATCTACCTCATAGGGTTGTTTTGAGATTAAGTCCATTATATATGAACAGTTTAGAGTAGTACCTAGTACATGATAAGTACTCCTTTTACCCATGACAGATGGCAGGAGAGCTAGCAGATAAGAAGGACCGTGATGTGTCACCTTCCAAGGAGGAAAGGAAGCGGTCTCGGACACCTGAGCGGGAGCGGGATAGAGACCGGGACCGGAAATCTTCCCCATCTAAAGATAGGAAGCGGCATCGTTCAAGGGATAGGCGTCGAGGTGGCAGCCGGTCTCGCTCTCGTTCCCGGTCCAAGTCTACAGAAAGGTAAAGTTACTTTGTATCTACTACGCAGGAAGGGAGAGCTCATTTCAGACTTCTTCATTTTTGCTTCCTCTTATACCTTCAGGGTTAAGACATCAGTGTTTCCCACATTTTTCTACACCTAGTGATTCATTAGCTTAAACGGTTAAGAGTGAACTTATAAGATGAAGGTCCAGAGATGGTCGATTATTGCCATCAATACTTAGCAGTACAACTCTGAGCTGTAAGATCTTAGGATCCCCTCATACTTCCCACAAGAAGCATATTCCTCAATTTTAGAATTTGTTTTGGGGAGAAAAGATCAGGCCCTGGCTGGGTGGCTCAGTTGGTTAGAGCATCGTCCTGATAAGCAGTTTGCT
This sequence comes from Desmodus rotundus, assembly GCF_022682495.2. NCBI lineage: Eukaryota > Metazoa > Chordata > Mammalia > Chiroptera > Phyllostomidae > Desmodus > Desmodus rotundus. The sequence continues at coordinate 154,765,135 of NC_071389.1, forward strand.
TTCTGGTCAGGGCACATACAAGCATCAACCAATGAGTGCATAAATAAGTAGAACAACAAAGTGATGTCTTTCTCTTTCTCTCTGAAAATCAATAAACTGAAAAAACAAGATCGTGAGAACTTCCTTAGGGCTGCAGTGAAGTGGGTTACTCTGAAATATCAAGAGAGTTCTTAAATTCGTTGCCTTCAGAGAACGACGGCACAGAGAACGAGATAAGGAGCGCGATCGGAATAAGAAGGACCGAGATCGGGATAAGGACGGGCACAGACGGGACAAGGACCGGAAACGATCCAGGTACCTGAGGGAACAAGAGGGGGCTTTGGGGAAATGCTCCTATCTCCTCCTGTCTTCACCTGAGCTGGCTCAGCTTTGTAGGAGAGTAGGATCGTCTTGGTGGGCCCAAATGGCAGTTGGCTGTCTTTTTCGAGGGCATGTGTCTTTAGAAAGTATAGTCAGTCAGTGAGTTCACAGCCCTTTGAGGGCTAGCTTGTTCTTAGAATTTAGAAGTTAAGTGTGTAAAGGTTACTGGCCTACACAACATTCCTTTAGCTCCACTGAACCATTTAGTTTTCTACCCAGAATATGTAGCATATATTTGTTATGCTTAATCTTGCCCCAGTATCTTGATATTTTTCTTGGAAATTTTCTATTCAACTTTTTATTTAGCCCCGAGTGTGTAGTTGAAATTCACGACAAAGGGCAGAATTCGTATAACGAACACAGGTGAAGTTGTTGAGATCCCTCGTAGGTTAAGCTTATAGCAGGTATGAGGAAAGGGTTGCCGTGACTGGTAGGGAGGGAAACGAGGAAGGGACAGACATAGCAGTATTCCTTCAATGTGCAACTGCTGTCTGGAGGAAATTCTTCTGATGTCAATAGTGAAGACCCACTTGCTACAAGAAATTAGTTTTAGAAAAGGAGATTCAGGTAGATTGGGGCCAAGACAGGGCTGTCGTCAGGTTTCCGAGCAGGCAGAGTGACCCTGCCTGCAAAGGGAGCTCTGGCCCTGATGGGTGACTGTGGGCCAGTCTTGCTGAGTCATGAGGAAACTTCCCTCCTCTTTTTGGGGTCAGCCTGAACCTCATTCAGGGCTTGGGGTAAGACAGCAGCAATATGGACACTTTCTGTTCCTTTGTCTTAAAGTTTATCTCCTGGACGAGGGAAAGATTTTAAATCCCGAAAAGACAGAGACTCTAAGAAGGATGAGGAGGATGAACATGGCGATAAAAAGCCCAAGGTAAGCAGGAGGAAGTGTTTTCTCATCTTCCTCTTGAATTCAAGCCCAAGTTTGTGATCTTCAAAGGGAGAGAGCCGTCATGGAATGAAGTCCTGTGTTTGATCTTCAGGCCCAGCCATTATCCCTGGAGGAACTTCTGGCCAAGAAAAAGGCTGAGGAAGAAGCTGAGGCAAAAGTAAGCATTTGAGGATCTGTATTAGCCGGCTTGGGCCACTGTAAGAAAACAGCAGCCTGGGTGACTTAAACAGCAGAGATGTAGTTTCTCACCATTCTGGAGGCTCGTCCGAGATCAAGGTGACAGTAGGGTCGTTTCTCCCGAAGCCTCTCTCCTTGGTTTGTAGACGGATGTCTTCTCCGTCTTCACATGGTCTTCCCCCTGTGCGTGCGCATCCCCAGTGTATCTCTGTATGTATGTCCAAGTTTTTTCTTACAAGGACACCGGTCAGGTTGGATTAGGGCCAATTCTAAGAGCCTCATTTTACCTTAAATACCTCTTCAAAGACCCTGTCTCCAAATTCAGTCACATTTTGAGGTGCTGGGGGTTAGGACTTTCATATATGCATTTTGAAGGGGACACAGTTCAACCCATAACAGGATCCTAGGCCTGTTTGTGTTTTTCTTAACAGGTTTAATGCCTGAGCAAATATTTTTGGGCTCCCTGCTGTCTCGCATCAGTGATGTGATTATACCCTGCTTCCAGATCCTGTGTTTACAGTGTCAGTCTATTTCGTAGCCCAAGTTCCTCTCCAAAGCAGAGCGAGAGGCTGAAGCCCTGAAGCGACGGCAGCAGGAGGTGGAAGAGCGGCAGAGGATGCTTGAAGAAGAGAGGAAGAAAAGGAAACAGTTTCAAGACTTGGGCAGGAAAATGTTGGGTTCGTTTCCTACCTGCTATAGCCCTTAGATGGGATGTGAAAGGGTGGAGTAGTGTTATAGTGTCACTCAGGAGAGGTAGAAACCGGTTTGTTCCGGTTTGGAAAAGGAGAGGATGGGGAAAATTTATGAGAAAAGCATCTTTCTGTTATATTTCCATTTCTCTTGTGTCAGAAATGCCCTGTTTTTCTCATTTGGTGCCCATTGTCTGGATCGCTCCGTGCTCTCTTTTTTTCTTCCACTGAGCTCTTCTGCAGCTTTGATTTCTTTGGTCTGCAGAAGACCCTCAGGAACGGGAACGTCGGGAACGCAGGGAGAGGATGGAGCGGGAGACCAATGGAAATGAGGATGAGGAAGGGCGGCAGAAGATCCGAGAGGAGAAGGACAAGAGCAAGGAACTGCATGCCATTAAGGTGCAGGCCTTGGCTCTGTCTTCACTTGCCCACTTGCAAAGATGAGGTTTAATTACTTGGCCATTCTTATCTCTGCATGTGAGCTTTGGGCCTTGAGCTTGACGAGCTCTGTGTTCTGTCCATGGATAGGAGCGTTACCTGGGTGGCATTAAGAAGCGTCGCCGAACGAGGCACCTTAATGACCGCAAGTTTGTCTTTGAGTGGGACGCATCTGAGGACACATCCATTGACTACAACCCACTGTGAGTGGCTTCAGGCCTAAACTAGATCTTGTTTTAATTACAGTTGGCATTCAATATTATATATTATATAAGTTTTAGGTGTACAGCAAAGTGGTTAGCCATTTAACTTACGAAGTGATCCCCCCAATAAGTCTAGTTGTTACCATACATAGTTGTTACAATAATACTGACTATGTTCCCTATGCTGTACTTTACGTCCCGTGACTCTTGTAACCACTGGTCTGTACTTCTCAGTCCCTTCACCTTTCATAGCCATGCCTCCAAACCCCCTTCCCTCTGGGAGTCATCACTTTGTTCTCTGTGAGTCTGTTTCTGTTTTGTGTGTTCATTTATTTCGTTTTTTAGATTCCACATATAAATGAAATCATGTGGTATTTGTCTTTTTCTGTCTGACTTATTTTGCTTAGCCCAACACCCTCTAGGTCCATCCATGTTTTGCAAATGGTACGATTTCATTCTTTTTTATGGCTGAGTAATATTCCATTGTATATATGTACCCCATCTTCTTTATACACTTAAGTTGCTTCCATATATTGGCTATTGTAAATAATGCTGCCATGAAGATAGGGGTGCTTGTATCTTTTCTAATTAGTGCTTTGTATGCCTTTGGATACATACCCAGAGGTGGGATTGCTGGTCCATATGGTAGTCTTATTTTTTATTTTTTTTAATATATTTATTGATAATGCTATTACAGTTGTCCCATTCCCCCCCTTCACTCCACTCCATCCTGCACACCCCCTCCCTCCCACATTCCCCTGCTATAGTTCATGTCCATGGGTCATACATATAAGTTCTTTGGCTTCTACATTTCCTACACTAGTCTTACCCTCCCCCTGTCTATTTTGTACCTACCATTTATGCTACTTATTCTCAGTACCTTTTTCCCCTCTCTCCCCCTCCTGCTCCCCTGTTGATAACCCTCCATGTGATCTCCATTTCTGTGGTTCTGTTCCTGTTCTAGTTGTTTGCTTTGTTTTTGTTTTAGGTGTGGTTGTTAAGAACTGTGAGTTTGCTGTCATTTTTACTGTTCATATTTTTTATCTTCTTTGTCTTAGATAAATCCCTTTAACATTTCATATAATAAGGGCTTGGTGATGATGAACTCCTTGAATTTAACCTTATCTGAGAAGTACTTTATCTGCCCTTCCATTCTAAATGAAAGCTTTGTTGGATAGAGCAATCTTGGATGTAGGTCCTTGCCTTTCATGACTTGGAATACTTCTTTCCAGCCCCTTCTTGCCTGCAAGGTCTCTTTTGAGAAATCAGCTGACAGTCTTATGGGAACTCCTTTGCATTAATCTTGGGTAATGTAATTATGATGTGCCTTGGTGTGTTCCTCCTTGGGTCCAGCTTCTTTGGGACTCTGAGCTTCCTGGACTTCCTGGAAGTCTATTTCCTTTGCCAGATTAGGGAAGTTCTCCTTTGTTATTTATTCAAATAAGTTTTAAATTTTTTGCTCTTCCTCTTCTTCTGGTACCCCTATAATTCAGATGTTGGAATATTTAAAGATATCCTGGAGGTTCCTAAGCCTCTCCTCATTTTTTTGAATTCTTCATACTTTTCTGGTTGGATGTTTCTTCCTTCCTTCTGGTCCACACCATTGATTTGAGTCCCAGTTTCCTTTGCATCACTATTGGTTCCCCATACATTTTCCTTTGTTTCTCTTAGCATAGCCTTCATTTTTTCATCTAATTTGTGACCAAATTCAACCAATTCTGTGAGCTTCCTGATTACTAGTTTTTGAACTGCACATCTGATAGGTTGGCTATCTCTTTGTTGCTTAGTTGTATTTTTTCTGGAGCTTTGATCTATTCTTTCATTTGGGCCTTTTTTTTTTTTTTTTTTTTTTAAATCTTGGCATGCCTGTTATATAAAAGGGGTGGAGCCTTAGATGTTCACCAGGGTGGGGTAATGCTGGTCTGTGTGCTGTGATGCTGTACGTGGGGGAGGGGCCGAGAGGGAGCAATGGTGCTTGCTCCACTCTCTGTCAGTTTTCAGTCACTCCCTCCGCTACCCACAATCAAATTGGGCCCTTCTGGTGCTGCTTCCTGGGTGGGTGGGTTTGTGTACGTTCTAGGACCCCGTGGGTCTCTCCAATGAACTCTCCTATGAGGCTGGGGGTTCCTCCCGCTGCTGCCTCAACCCCCATGGGTGTTTTCACTCAGAGATTTGAGGCTTTATTTCCCCACGCTGGAACCATGGGTTGCATGGTCTGTCACCCAGTCCACCAGCTGCTGACTCACTGGCCAGCTGCAGCTTTGCCCACCCTGCTCCACAATCCGCCACCTCCCTGGATCTGCCAGCCACCTCCCTGCCACGAGTCCTCCCCGGCTGCCTGTCTCCGCCCCTCCTACCGGTCTGGATGAATGTTTCTTCTTTATCTCCTTCGCTCTTGGACTTCCATACAGTTCGATTTTCTGTCAGTTCTGGTTGTTTTTTGTTTTTAAATGTTGTTGTCCTTCTTTTGGTTGTGTAAGGAGGCACAGTGTGTCTACCTATGCCTCCAGCTTGGCCAGAAGTCCTTAATTTTTTGAGGAACCTTCAGACTGTTTTCCATAGCGGCTGCATCAATGTGCAATACCACCACCAGCGCATGAGGATTTCCTTTGTCTACATCTTCCCCAGACTTGTTTTTTGGTTTTTGGTTTTTTTTTTTTTTATCATAGCCATCCTGATAGGTGTGAGGTAATAATATCTCATTGTGGTTTTGATTTGCATTTCTCTGATGATTAGTGACATTGAGCATCTTTTCATATGTCTATTGGCCATCTGTATGTCCTCTTTGGACAAATGTCTATTCAGGTCCTCTGCCCATTTTTTTACTCGATTGTTGATCTTTTTTGGTGTTAAGTTGTATGAACTTTCTATATATTTTGGATATTAACCACTTGTTGGATATATTGTTGGTGAATATCTTCTCCCATACAGTAAGTTGTCTAAACTAGGTCTTTTAAACTAGGCAGTTCCTAGAGAGAACCAATGACTACAGAAATAGAAGTAAGATAAGGTGGGATGGGGAAATTGATAAACTGGTAGTCAGCCAGTCCTCTGGGTGAGCGGAGACCTTGTGGAGGAAGGGAAACTGATACATATTGGTAGTCTGCTCTTCCCTCCTGCTGTAATAGCTCCTTTTAAAAAAAATTATTTTTAGAGAGAGGGGAGAGGGAGGGAAACATTGATTGGTTCTCTCTCACATATCTTCAGTTGGGGACCCGGCCCACAACCCAGACATGTGCCCTGACCAGGAATTGAACTGGTGGCCTTTGGGTTTGCAGGCTGGCACTGAATCCACTGAGTCACGTGAGCCAGGGCTACAGCTCCATTTTTCTCTCCCTCTGTCTCAATCTCAGGTACAAAGAGCGGCACCAGGTGCAGTTGCTGGGGCGAGGCTTCATTGCAGGCATTGACTTAAAGCAGCAGAAGCGAGAGCAGTCACGTTTCTACGGAGATCTAATGGAGAAGAGGCGGACACTGGAAGAAAAGGAGCAGGAGGAGTGAGTAGTGAGTGGTCAGGGCCGGGGTGGTTGGGCAGTGCCCAGAGTGTGTAGAAAGGAACTGGGGAATTCCTAATTTCTGTGATCTTGCTCCAGGGCAAGACTCCGCAAACTTCGTAAGAAGGAAGCCAAGCAACGCTGGGATGATCGTCATTGGTCCCAGAAGAAGCTAGATGAGATGACAGACAGGGACTGGCGGATATTCCGTGAGGACTACAGCATCACCACCAAAGGTGGCAAGATCCCTAATCCCATCCGATCCTGGAAAGACTCTTCTCTGCCCCCACATATCTTGGAGGTCATCGATAAGTGTGGCTACAAGGTAACGGGGGGAAGATTGGTTCAGAAGAGCAGACTTTGTTCCTTGACTGTCTGGTGCCTTCTCTGCCAGGGGCACCAAGGTGACATTATGTGTTCATTTGTGGTGGCAGTATTGGCCTTTGGTGATTGTGTTTCTTCTCATTCCTGTGAACAGTGTTTGGTGTCCTCCCATTGTGCTAGCGTGTGTGCCCACTCCATCAGTGGTGGCCCAGGTGGTATATAATTCTGCTTTTACCCATTACTCTCTCTTGGCCACTCCAGGAACCAACACCTATCCAGCGTCAGGCAATTCCCATTGGGCTACAGAATCGTGACATCATTGGTGTGGCTGAGACTGGCAGTGGCAAGACAGCAGCCTTCCTCATCCCGTTGCTGGTCTGGATCACTACCCTTCCCAAAATTGACAGGTGGGGTCACCTGACACCAGTTGAAGTGGGTTTGACTGGGTAGGAGTATTGGAAGTGGCAAATGAGTGTTTGGTTTTCTTTTTAAGTCTGTAATCAGAAGCCCCTTCTGTAGTCTGGGTCAGATATTAGAGAATAACTGGATCATAATATCAAAGAAGTGTATGATTGTATTGCTCGCAAGGACCACTCCCTGAGGAACTTGGCTCTCCTGGAGTCTCTGATTTTTAAGGGAGATCATTGCACCCTCTTCCCACCACCCTCTGCATTCACATAGCCACCCTTAAGTGTGACTTGGTCTTGCTCCTGTTTGTGGTCAGATGGGAAGCAAAGCTGAAACTGTGGGATGCCCCATTTACCACAGGATCGAAGAGTCAGACCAGGGCCCGTATGCCATCATCCTGGCCCCCACCCGTGAGCTGGCTCAGCAGATTGAGGAAGAAACCATCAAGTTTGGGAAGCCACTAGGCATCCGCACTGTGGCTGTCATTGGCGGCATCTCCAGAGAGGACCAGGGTTTCAGACTGCGCATGGGTTGTGAGGTTTGTTCACCTGGCCAGCAGCCAGCGCGCCGTTCAGGCTGTTCTGTTTCGGGGCTCTGTTTCTAGTTTCTGCCTCAGACATTCAGTCAGCTGAAGAAAAGGTCTGGTTTATTATTATTGAGAACTTCTATACCAGGGATTATACCCTCCTAAATTCTCACAATCATATGAGAGTAGACAGGGGACTCTCCATTTTACCGATGAAGCCGAGGACCAGGTTAATGACTTGTCCAAAGTCACACACAGCTGGCAGAGGGCAGCACTGATCACAGTCAAGCCCTGTGCTCTTAGTCACTGTGCCGGACCGGGGACCGGATCGTCGTGTGTCGCCACCTTTTCAGGGTGGGGGAGGAGAGCTTTGTGTAAGAAGTCTGATACAGGAGTTGGGTCTTCTGCAGGCTTCCTAGTGTAATCATTTTATATAGCCCCCTCCACAATATTCCTTAGTCTCGCTTCCGTCTAAGAAAGTTCCTTTTGATTTGCTGCCTCCTCTAACTCCTGTATCATATTCAGAGACCCTGTTTATTCCTGAAAAAAAATCCAAGATAGCAACAAGTGATTTTGTGTCAATTCTCAGGACCCTTCACTGCCAAACGTAACTAGATGCTGGTATCCAAGCTCCTTAGTATTAGGGTTCTGTTGTCCAAGTGGGTGAATAGTCCACAGAAGGGAGAAGAAGGGGATACCCACTGGGGCTACATATGATTCCACTGTACCCCCAGATTGTGATCGCTACCCCAGGACGTCTGATTGATGTGCTGGAGAACCGCTACCTGGTGCTGAGCCGCTGTACCTATGTGGTTCTGGATGAGGCAGATAGAATGATTGACATGGGCTTTGAGCCAGACGTCCAGAAGATCCTGGAGCACATGCCTGTCAGCAACCAGAAGCCGGACACGGATGAGGCTGAGGACCCCGAGAAGATGTTGGCCAACTTTGAGTCAGGAAAACATAAGTACCGCCAAGTAAGGCTGCTTCCCCGGGCTGGGAAGAGTTGGGCAAGTTGGCAAACCTGCTTTAGGGCCCTTCTCGCCGTAGGTGGCCCCAGAGTACCTGTTTCTAGAATGGCGAGGCCTGCCTAGGTGCAGTCTTCTGACATCCCTAACAGTATAACTGTTTAGCTTAGCCCTGGAAAAGTGGTTCCAGACAGGCACGGTACTGCCCACCGCAGATGCTAATGAGTGCTCTCAGCCCTTCCTCTTGCCACAAGATGTCAGGTACAGGTAGTGAGGAAAGAAGTGGGACGGCAAAGGACACATTTCTGAAGGTGGCTGTGAGAGTTTACACCACGGCCCACTGTAGATTCTAAGCTTCAGCTGTGCTGCCTGTGGTGGTGGGGTGGGGGGGGATGTGTGAGTGTGTCTTCCTGGGCCTGAGGCTGAACCTCCTGTTTTCACAGACGGTCATGTTCACGGCCACCATGCCCCCCGCCGTGGAGCGCCTGGCCCGGAGCTACCTGCGGCGTCCTGCTGTGGTGTACATTGGCTCTGCAGGCAAGCCCCATGAGCGCGTGGAGCAGAAAGTCTTCCTCATGTCGGAGTCAGAGAAGAGGTACGGGGGCAGCTGAGCCGGGGAGGCGGTGGAGAGGGGCCTTTTCAGGGCGAGTAGCTGCTGGAGGACGATTGTTCTGCCTTGTTGAAGAGCTGCTGTTTCCTTTCTCTCCTCCTCTCCCCAGGAAAAAGCTGCTGGCAATCTTGGAGCAAGGCTTTGATCCACCCATCATCATTTTTGTCAACCAAAAGAAGGGCTGTGATGTTTTGGCCAAATCCCTGGAGAAGATGGGGGTGCGTCTGTCAGGGAAGGGCAGAGTGTTCTCTTTGGCACTGCTTTCTTAAATTAGAGGGGCCCCCTGGGTCCCTGCTTTAAATTTTCACACTTTTTTGAACTTCTCCAGTATTGAACAAGTGGGGGCTGGAGGGGAAGGGGAGGTTTGGTGGAGATAGAAGGACTGGGTCAGTCGCTATGACGCTGTGACTGTCCCAGCAGTGGCAGCTGGAGCTCTGCCCTTGAGCCTTCCTCCGAGTGGCCTGGGCCAGGGAGAGGTCTGAGACAGGCACCCTGGCAGGATCTGAGGATGAGGGATAGAATGGGTCGGAGTTGTCGTGTTCATGTGCGTGGTCAGGAGGGAGATGTGGATCAGTGTCCTTTACTCCTGACTGGTGTTTCAGGGTTCTCTCTACTCAGTGCTTAAACTTCCTTGAACTTCTTGGTTCCTGCTTTCCACCCTCATCCTTTCTGACTACTTCTCATGTGTCTGGCTCCACATCTCACCCCTGATTTTACCTTTGATCTTGCCCTGGCGCGCTCTGCCATGCCATATCTGGTCTCCCCCACCCTTTCTTCGGCTCACCTGTTCTCCCATACCTTCATTGCACTCACTCTCTCTCCTGCCTCCTTCCCCTTCTCCCCTGTTGCTCTCTGAAACCTGCCCTCTGTCCCTGCTTCTTCTTAACTTCGGTGTCTTTCCGTGATCCCATTGCACTTTCTCCATCTCACCATTCTCCCAACAGTACAATGCTTGTACGCTGCATGGTGGGAAAGGCCAGGAGCAGCGAGAGTTTGCACTGTCCAACCTCAAGGCTGGGGCCAAGGACATCTTGGTGGCTACAGATGTGGCGGGCCGTGGTATCGACATCCAAGATGTGTCTATGGTGGTCAACTATGATATGGCCAAAAACATTGAAGGTAAGTGGGAGGAAAGCAGCTGCAGTCTGGGTGAAGAGAGCCTCCTTGTCTCTCCATGTGAAGTCGGGGCGCTGTGCCGAGGAGGCCGCCGCCGCCGCCACGGCTCACAGCTCTGAGTCTAGGATCACTTGTCCCAGTGAGAAGAGCCCCCACTCCATCTCATAGGGAGTGTTGTCCTGTCCCTGGGATAGCTTGCTGTCTTCGGAGTGTGGGAAAGAATGGAAGTGGGCCCCTCTCAGGCTGCGTGGTAGGGGGACCCCGTTAGTAGTGGTTGTGGGGGGAGCACTGTGGATACTGCAGGCTCAGGCAGCCGGGGTTCCACCTGCTGCCTGTGGAGGGGTGGGGAGGGGGACGCCTTCCAAGTAGAGGCTTCAGACCCTGCTTACCAGGCCATCTGGCCGGGTGCCCTGAGTGACATTGCTTCTCCACCCCTTGCCCAGATTATATCCACCGCATTGGCCGCACGGGACGAGCTGGCAAGAGTGGTGTGGCCATTACCTTCCTCACCAAAGAGGATTCTGCTGTGTTCTATGAGCTGAAGCAAGCCATCCTGGAGAGCCCAGTGTCTTCCTGCCCCCCAGAGCTAGCCAACCACCCAGATGCCCAGCACAAGCCAGGCACTATCCTCACCAAGAAGCGCCGGGAGGAGACCATCTTTGCCTGACACAGGCCTCTCCCACGGGTTTAAGGGCGGGCTCTGAAGCCTGTTCTTCAGGACCCTCACAGCCCTCTTTCCAGGTCTTCACTCTTATGGGGCCTTAGGAAACAGACTCCTTGGCCTGGACCCTCCAGTTTGAAGGCTTGAGTGTGGGGCTGCGAAAGGAGGGAATCTGTGCAGGAGGCAGGGGGAACAAATCATCACGGACTTTGGCTCAGCTCTGCCCCTCTCGCAGGTACCAGGATTGCATCGGGTCATTGGCTCTTGCCAGTTATGGGGCAGCCAACTGGCATTGCCCGCTCCGCTGAAGAGAAAGCTGGCCGCCAGGAGGGCACCACTTCAGCACAGACTCAGCTGCGTGAGCTGCAGCAGCATTCTTACCCTAGGTGACCCAGGGGTAACCTCTGGCACTGTGAGGATTGTGGAGCTTGGACTCTTACTGTCATTTTGATAGCATTTGCCTTTCGGGATTGTAAGACAAATTGAGAGCCTTGTTTATAGAGCTGTGTGCGTCCCCTGTGCCAAGGGGTGCTGTGCGCTCTAGGCATCCCTTGCCCGGGGAATTTTTTTAGTAGATGTGGGACAGGGTGAGCTGGCTGTGTCCATCTTAAAGTCGCTGAGTGAAACTTGTTTTCTATTCTCTGAAAAGATGAGTTTCTATGTTCTGAGAATATATACGTGAATATTAAGGCTGTGTCTAGTTGTAGCTAAATTCATCTCTCATGTGCTCCCTGGAACCACAGAAAACATGTTTAGGAATGAAAAAACCCATCCAGAGCAGAGCCTAGGGTCTCAGCTGATGGTCCGAGTCTACAGGAGGCCCTTGACGAGAAGCAGAAAAGCCGTGGAGAACAGCACCCTAACGCTGCTTTCCTCCCCTTCTCCAGCCTTACGTAACCATAGCTCTGGCCTGCACACCCTCTGGGGAGCTTTGCGCAGGTGAGAAAGGAAAGCAGTTGTGAAGCCGAGAGGCGCAGCACCATCAGGACCACTCTCGTACCCTGGTGCCCTGTGCCTGACGCCAGTCCCTTTGCTCCTGGCTCCCCAGTGCGGGGGTGGAGATGGGGCACAAGTCACATCAGGGAGTGGTGAGCTGGGCCCAGCTGAGGTACGTTGTGGGGATAAGGCTCCTGGCCCAGGTCCCCCTGCCACTACTGTTAACGTTCTTACGTGGCAACTTGTTGGGCAAGTACGTGGAGTTCAAGTTGCAACTACTAGGGCCTGAGGCAGGGACAGTGTAAAGCTGTGGTTAAGCCTCTTCCCCACCTCCCAGAACAAATCTGTGCAGCTGAATGTTGCCCTCCAGGCACCTGGGCGTAAGGGGTACTTGTTGGGGAGCCTGGGAGTATGGTTTCTTCCCCAGCTCTCCTGTTTCCCTTTCCACTCGGTGGGTCCTTTGTGGGGGAGTGGAGGCTAGGAGACCTCTTGGCCTCCTCCATACTTGGAACGAGCCACCTGAGCCAGCAGATACAACAGGAGCCCAGGGGACTGTGCATGGTGTTTATTAGTGATGACAGTGAGGTGGGGCAGGGTCTCGTGGAGCATGCTCTGTAGGTCACACTAGAGCCGTAAGGCAAGGGTAGCTGGGTAGACAGGGCTTCTGAGGGCTGTCCACTTTGTCCTGTCTCTGCCCATCTAACCCTAATGTAACAAGCAGCAATGAATGAGGGAGTAAATCTGGGGCCCATACGCCCCGGGAGGCATGAGAGCCAAGAAATAACAAGATGCAAGAGCAAAAGGATGAGGTGGGCAAAGAGGCCCCAAAGCTGTTCCATAGTCTCTGCTACATATGCCCTCCCCAAGCCCCCAACTCAGGTGGGCTCCCGTCCACCACTTGGCTTGACCATGCTCCTGGACCCCGTCCTCTGAGATGTTAGGAACATTCCTGGCAGGGTGAGGAGAGCCCTTTTCAGAGCTTCAGCTGCCTGGCCTCTGGGCCCAGCCTAGCCTGCGGGTGCCCCGCCCAGCTGAAGGATAGGAGTGCCACACAGTTGGTCTTTGATTGTCTCTTTTCTGGTATGTGGCAGTGAGGTGAGTGGGGCCCCTTGGACCCCAGAGCATACCCCCTGAGTCCCTTGACTGTTAGGGTTTGTGTCTGTCTCAGGGGCCTTGTTTCTTCCTCACGCCCTGTTGCCCCACCCCAGCCTCTTCTCACTTTGAGGGGGCATCCCTTCCCTGAGTCTGGTGGGAAGGTCCCTGCTAAGGGGATCCTGGCCTGAGGGCACTGCCCAGTGGGGCAGCTTCTTGTGCAGGAGGAGAGGAAGGTGCCAGGGGAGCAGCACACACAGCTAGTACCTGGAATGGGAGCCTAGGGGAGTCACTGCCCAGGAGGTAAGGGGGCCCCCTGCTTTTCCCCAAACCTTGGGACCACAGGCAGCTCTGGGGCTGGGCAGGGGGCTGTGGGGGCTGAGCCTAGTGCCAGCCTAATGCCAGTCTAACGCCAGCCTGCCTGAAGTGGGTGCCCCAGCCAGCTGTGCCTGTGCCTGCCAGGGGAGGGCAGCAGGAGGCGGTCAGTAGCTATCCTTGGCCCAGGGCCGGTTGCGCTGCCAGTTCCGGTCATTGTGGTTGTGCTCTGAGTCCTGGGCGAGGAGTCGGTCTTGGGGATCGTGCCCATTAGCACTAGGCAGCCCAGAGGTGTGTTGGCGGTGAGGCTGGTACAGGTCCTGGTAGGTGTCTGCATAGTCCTCCTCCAGGTGGTGGGAGCTGCGCTGTGAGGATCCTGTCCAGGCTTGGCGGGAGCTCTCGCTGGCCTCGTCGGAGGGCATCAGGCTGTCCCGCTCAAGGGGGGAGTGCTCCTCACCACGCTCCCCCAACAGCTGCTGGTTCTGGGTTAACACAACAGCTCTAAGTGAGGCAGTATGGGCCTCGCCTCGGCCTCCCTCCCACCTCTACTAGGATGCAGGATTCTACCCCCTCAACTCTCAGCTCCTGGGTAAAGGAAATAGTGCAAGGAAGGGAAGTATATTGGCATATTCTTCCTCTTAAGATAAACTGTAGCTTTCAACTCCTGCAAAATTCAGGCTCTGCCTTCAAGACAGACCAGAGAAAGGTTTGAGAGTGTGTTTGTTTTCAGCTCTAGAAAAGTAACCTCTGATAACCCATCTTAATGATTTATCCCCTCTCTCATCAGGAAGTTCCTTAGCCCATCTGCCCTAGCTCTGTAAAGCAGAGCTGAGTTCTCTGATCCTGTGGCCTTCAAACTGGAGGCCAAGTACAGCCTTTGGGCAGGGTTAGGGTTAAGCTGGCTTAGCCTAAGCAACAGTGGCCAGTGGAAATGATCACCTGAAGTCCAGGGATGGCACTGGGAGGGCCCAGAAGCCCAGGGCTGGGGGCCGGGTGGTGTGTGGCCCGCCAGTAAACCTCCAGGTACTCAGCCAGGTGCTCGCAGGCATCCTCCAGCTGATTCTCATCCAGAATCACATCAAATGACTCCTAGGCAGGGAGGGAACAGGAGAATGTTGGCTTCCTCTAAGCAGCAGTAGCCCACACCATTACTGCCCCAGTGCTGGGAAAGCAAGAGCCGGCACAGGAGCATCTGCCCCAGGCACTCACCGGCGGGCACTGAACCAGCTTATCATAAGCCATCATCTGCACAGTCAGGTGCTTCATCTGTGACTTTCCACGGGAGCGGATGAGTCGCTGGAGTACCTGAGGGGGAAGGGCAGAGCGAGGCCCAGAGTCTCAGGGGACCCTGGGCAGAGCTGAACTTAGAAAGAACTGGGCACGTCCCCCACGTGTGATCTGGCACCAGGAAAAGGGAACTCAGGAGCAGGGACTGAGCTGAATGGTGGCGCATTCTAGGAGGGCAGCCCTGGGGACCTCATCCGCCTACCTTCGGTGAGGATACTTTGACAAAAACGATGATGGGGGCCAGCGAGGTCTTGGCCAGCTGTGCTGGGTGGTTGATGGTGTCAGCATCCAACACTACCAGCTGCAGAGATTTGGCCAGCTCGAATATGCGCTCGATCTCACTCTGTACTTCAGCTAGGGAGGGAGCAAGCAGGCCACAGTGTTTACCAGCGGCTCCACCCACTTCTTCCTCCAATGGGGCTTGGGGGACTCCCCAGTGGTGGAAGGGAAGGAAATAAAAAGAGAGGGTGTTCATCAAGACCCGGGCAGGCAGAAGAATAGGGACCTGAGGAGACAAGGTGCATTCCTGCCAATCCCAGGGCAGGCAGAGCAGGCATTGGGGAAGAGGAAGGTAGGACGAAGGTGCTTGGAGGGCCTGAGCAGAGAAGCAGGAGCTGGGGACTTCTCACCAATGCTGGAGCGGGCAGAGGAGCGCTCAATGATGGTCCTCTTGCCAGGATTGTTGAGCACAGATCGCTTGGCCAGTGAGAGGTCCGCTGTGACTCGGGTGATGGAGATCCTGGGGTAGGGGTGGAGAATCACAGCTCACTTCTCAATTTCAAGCTCTAGGCCCAAGACTTCCTAACTCCTAACTGTCCCTTTAGAAAAGACCTTGCTACAGACAGACATCTGAGAGGAGACAGTGATGTTGTCCCTGGTTCTCACGCCACCCCATGCAGTGCAGCTTACCTGCCATCAAACCTATGTTTGAGGAAGTCGAAGAGAGCCTTCTGCATCATGTCTGTGACCTGGGTGGGCGGAAAGGGATGGAACTGACTGAGGGCCCTCTTGGAGAGGGGCAGCATCCCCAGGTACAGCCCTGGAGCCCACCCCCTCCACACACGGGGTGGGGTGGTAGTGTCGGGGAGAAGAGCCCCTCCCACTGACCCTGGGGCCTTCCCATGGCAGGCTTGGCAGATGTGACTCTTTGAGGTCAAAAACTTCCTCTCACCTCATAACCTTTCAGAGAGGGCCCCACCAGCACCACAGGCCGCATGGAGGGCACCACATCATACGGGGGAACATGTTCTGCCTGCAGAATTGACCTGAGGTCAGGTGAAGCCATGGCCCTGTGGCCTGCCCGATGTGTGGTGGGTGTGGGGCAGGTTCAGAAGTTCTGGCCCCCGTCCCCCATGCTGCTGCCCTCCACGATGATTGCCCGGAAGCCTGTTCCCACAGCCATGAGCCATGAGCCCCCAAGCCCGGGTCCCTTCCTTGACTCACCTGCTTTTGCTTCTGCTTGGCTTTTAGAAAAGGAAATAAAAGATTAAAGTTGGTGAAGGGGGAAGAGGCCCTGTGGGCATGTATTCCCTTCCCCGGGGGAGACACTGGGCTGCTCCCAGCTCTTCTGACCCTTCCCCTTCCACTGACCCCTTCCCCCACAGTTCACCTGGGGACAATCTTCCTGCCCCTGTGTCTTAGTGACCCACCTACCCAAGACAAGTGGGTTAGGGGGAGGCTACCTAGAGATGGAGGAGGGGAGCGTCGGTTGCCAATGTCACTGAGGCTGGAGGGGTTCCCGGATCTCCTGAGGGCAGAAAGGGAGGTCAGTACAAGCCTTCGTGTGTGTGTGTGTGTGTGTGTGTGTGTGTGTGTGTGCGTGCCACACGTTGCTTAACAGTTGTTTATGTTTTCGTACATTTTCGCAAGTGAGGGAGGTGTGACGTGCGTGTGTGTGTGTGTGTGTGTGTGTGTGTGTGTGAGAGAGAGAGAGAGAGAGCAGTGTTAATATGTGTAGCTGGTATGAGTGTATTTGGGGGGTGGGACACGCGTGATGGGTAGTAAAGTGAACTGTGGGTAAAGTGCCCACGTTGGGGGCGTTGTTTATTGAGTCACAGCCCTGCTCACCTGGCCTTCTGCTCCTGTTTGACTCGGATGCTCTCCAGGCGCTGGGGGCTGGGGATGAAGGCGATGTCCCCGCCCTCTTTCACTAGCCGACCGATCCACCAATCATTGCTGTACTTCTAAGGGTGGGGTGGAGCAGGAAGGGGTGGTGAGCGGAGGTGGCCCAGGCCTTCCAGCAGGCTCTCCAGTGTGGAAAGGGCCGGGGAGGCAGGCACAGAGCTAGTCTGACAAAGGTAGCACAAGGGGAGGGGCAGGGGCAGGGACCCGAGGCAAGGGCAGCCAGGTTTGAGCCACCCCTAAGATTTCCTGCGAGGCATCGCGACCGTCACAGGAGTTCTGAGAGACAGCTAATCTAACTGCTCACTTTACACATATGGAAACTGGGGCCCAAGCCAGGTCTCAGAGGGTGGAGGTCCTGAGGACTAGGTTTTGGATATGAGGGGTGTACAGTACAGGTGTGTGCTGGGCACAAGAGCTGAGGAGTTCGGGGACTTGTTTATAGACTGAGGACTGAACTAAGAGGTGTGGGAACTGGGGAGAGAGAAGGGAAATTAAACGGCTTCTCTCTGTGTGGGGGAGGGTTGGTCACCTCTTTAATGTGCAGAAAATCTTTGGCCTCAAAGTTGACTCCAGAGCCCTGGACTGGGCACTCCTCATCCAGTACACCACAGTAGCTGACATTGGTCCTCACAGCAAATGCCACAGGTTTGTGCTGGAGAATTTGAACATCAGCACCAATGAGGGGAACCTCAAAGCACCCCTTCCAGTTTCACTGCCCCATCACCCACCCATCACACACACAACCTTTCACACTCACGCACACCCTACCATCGTCCTTCAGAGACTCAGGACAGAGCACAGGTTTCCGCTCAGCCTAGCTTGTTTGGCCCCCCGCCCACAAGCAAGAGGATACCTTGGCCCTCTCCAGCTGCTGCTGAGCCTGGCTCTCCACTTCTCGCCGGGCACTCTCCCGGTCCTCCTCCAGGGAGACGTCTGAGTCCAGAGATGGGCGGCTGGTGTAGGAGTCGGCTGAACCCTGGCAGGGGGGAGAGGCTATGATCCCTGGGCTCAGGTGGGAAGCACAGAGGCACCGTCCAAACCCTACAGCACTGCCTCCACCAACCCCAGCCTCTCCCTGTCCTCAGGGGTGGCTGGGCCCCAACAGTCCCTCCACTTTCCCCGAGAAGGGCCCCAATGCCTCTGGGGCTGTAGGAATGCCACCCAATCCACGTGTGCTCAGATCTGGGCCCCTCCCCCCAAGCCTATTAATACTGCAGCTTTGAATAGAGCCTTGGCTTCCCTCCTCCCTCCCTTCTCTCCCCTCTACCACGTCCTCCTCTGAGGCAGAGGGAAGGCAGATGTACTTGAAGATGATATATTGAAGATGATTGTGAATGCAGCTGACCTAGCCCTCTTGTTCACATCAGCCTGCAAAGAGCCTAGACATTACCCCTTTAAGATGCCTGGCAGACGTGCAGCCGGTTGGGAACGGTCAAGAGCTGCCGTTTGGCATGGCACTGGAGGATACAGCCATCCACCCCTTAGATCTCACCTCTCCCAGTCCATACCCCTCCATGAAGAGGATGAAGAGGACACAGACCTGCCAACTCCTGGAAGTTACTTCCTTACTCCTCCCACCCCCACTTTCCTCTCACAGTGCTGGGGCAACTGGCCAGGTGTGGGCAGCAAAAAGACACAGACTGAGGGCAACACAAAGCTATTTCCATAGGCCTGTGAGGCTGGGCCACGCCCACCACCTGGCTTACCTCTCCTCACCCCTTCCCCAAGGGGATATCAGCCCTGGAGGAAGGCCATGTTGGTGCCAGGCAACCCAGTGGAGGAGCAGGACCCCAGGGTTCTAAGGAGGGGGCCTTTGTAACCTGAGCAGGGAGAGTCTGTGTCCTGCCAGAGTGGGGCTCTCTGGGCAGTGAGGGTGCATTTGGAGGGCTGCAGAGCTCACCTTCATGCCTTCAGGAAGATGCCCAAATGAGCAAGGGAAGTTGGGCCTTAGGACAGCAAGACAGAAGTCAGGACGGCTGATGTTCCCCTCAGTCGAGGGAAAAGGGAATCTTTTGTTTCCTGCCTCAGTTTCCCGTTTGTGATCAGAAGCCTGAAGTGGTACTTCTGTCAGTTCTGAGGTACAGGTGGCAGAGATAAGGTAGGAGCCTAGATAAGGAGGCCATGTGGCAGTGAGTGAGTGAGTGTATGTGTCTGCGGAAGGGGTTTTAGGATATTCTCGGACTGAGGAAGACTCCTTCAAGCCCACAGTGCACGACCACCTACAGAAGGCAGCAGAGGCCAGACTCCCTGTGGGGCCGACAGACTCATACACCTGCTGTCTGCCACGCCCTCCGCCCCAGCCCCACCAGGGGCAAGAGGGCTGGCTGGTCAGCATGATGTCAGCCCAGGCCCTAGACGGGAGGCACGATGAAGACACCACAGCGGGGAAAGTCCTTCATTTTACAGATGAGTAGCGTCTCGTGCTCTTTCCTGTCTCTTTTGAGAACACAGAGGCTGGCTTGGCATAGAAGAAAGAGCAGCTGAGCCCCAGGAAGAACCTTTGCACTGTCTGTAGAGTGGGGGACCTCCTCCCAGGGTTCTCAGATACAGATTATACCTCTGTGGGAGGCGGCTGAGTGAAGGGAATAGGGGCCAGCAGGCTGGCAGGCAGCAGGCAAGGCGGGATGACCACTCACCTTGGTAAGTACCCATCAGATGCCTCCTAGATGCCTGGACCTCTGCCGGGAGAGGAGTCCAGCCTTTACTTTCTGCTCTCCAGGGTCTCAGCCTAATTCAGTCATCTTAATATCCCTGGCTGGGTTACCTGGCCTCCTGCCCTAGGATGGGAATGACAATCTCTCCCTAAACGGTTAATGAGTCATGCTCAGAATGGAGCCCCCTCTCCGTTACTCCCAAGACCCCAGGGCTCACCTGTCTCATGCTCTGGCATCACTTAGGGAGGCCAGGATGCCCTTGCCAAGCCTAATTTGGGGTCTTGCCCCCCCTACCCCGTTACACCAAGACAGCCAGAGGCTCAATACTTTGGAGCTGCCAGGAGTTGGCACAGTGCCCTAGTGGTGCCCCCCTTGCTTGGTGAGTGTGTGGGCAGGATGCAGCTCCACTCTTGCCTGGCACGGGGGAAGGAGAGGAGGGAGATGAGCCGGTGGATTTATTTAGAGCCTGATCTCCCTCCTACTGCTTCAGAGGGGGCCTCAGAGAGAGCAAGGAGCCAGGCAAGAGACAGCAAAGTGGGGGAGGGTGACCTGGGGACCAGAGAGGGCTGGGGAGCGTGTGATGGGTTAGCAGACTGCCCCCAAAGCCATCTCCATGTGAGCCTTTATCTTGCAGCAGCTCTTGCCTTCTCACCAGGGATAGGAAGAACCTCCTAGGGACCTCCAGCCCTGCAGGAAGGTTTGTTCGCAAGCTCACTTTGGCACCCTGGGCCATGCCAGCTGTCCCTTCAACTGTCAGAAAGAGGTGTCCACCAGAGCCTTGAAAATCATCTGCTCTTGCTGCCATGTAATTAGCCCCAGAGGCCTAATGGGAAATTTGGCCCAGCAGGAGCCCATCCCAGAAAGGACTGAGAGCTGCCTATTCTGAACCCTAGAACTCATCCATCCTGGGCTTGGCAGCAAGAGGTGGGAGAAGACTCCATCACTCCATTTTCCAGCCTGGAGTGCTCTCCTTTTCACACCTACCAGGGACCCCTTCCAACCACTGAGTGGTTCTCTCCTACGGAGGCCTTTTCGCAGGATGTGTGAGAGAAGCTGCTCCCCATCCTTGCCCCCTCTTTCCAGGCACTCTCCCTGCTGTCTGAGCTCCGGGAATCACTGCCTAATGAGCTGATTTGTCTCAGTGGGTCAGGAGATAAAAGCAAAGAGGAGAATTAAATATTTATCGGTTGCCTGGTTGTCTGAGCAAAGAGCTTCCTCTCCATCCCCAGGCCCTCTCCTCTGGCTTCACCTCCAGGTCCTCCATGCTGAGCAGGCGCTCAGGATGACTGCTGCTCTGAGGACACCTCAGCAGGAGGCACGGACTGGATGGGGCTCAGACAGCTGGCCCACCCATGTGCTGGGTGCTCCGCTTCCAGACTTAGAGAGAAGCTGGGCTGGAGGGTAAGGAGATCAGGCAAGCTCAGGATAGACAGGGGAAAGGAATAATGGACGTCTTCAAGTTTTGTGATCTTTCTGTTTGAAGAGGCTGGTACCTGATTCTCTGGTGTTCTCCCAGGCTCCCTAAATTTGTCCTTTACTGGAGGCACAGGAGGTCTGAATTGTCCCCCTGAGACCCAAGAGACCCAGCTTCTCCTGTAGCTGTTGTGTTCAGACCCCATAAATGCCCCTGTGGGAACTCCAGGCGTTGAGTGTGCCCTTTCTAAAGCCCCTGTGCCCTCAGACTCCAGCCCTTCCTCCCTCTACCCTTCTGTCCTGGGCTTTGGAGACACCTGCTCAGCCCTTCCCCGCACTACCCGCTCCCTGCACACAACCGATGTGTCTTGGTCTAGGACTGGGGGACTGAGTAGCCCTTGGCACGAAAATCCATCTTCCTACTTCCCTGGAGCGCCCCCCACCCCTACACTCCCTACCCCGACGCTGAGGCGTCTTTTCAAAGTACTGAACTGGGAGTAGGGTACAAGGGAGAGGAGGTGTCACCCCAACTTCCCCACTCCCACCCTCACAGTGGGCACTCACCACCTCCGAGTCCTCAAACCCGGGCACGTAGGAGTCGTCATACATGGGGAGTCCGGGTGGGGGGGAGCGAGCGGCGCCGGGGGCGGGAGTGGCCCAGAGGCAGGGGCGAGGACTGCGGACCGCGCCCGGGAGATGCCAATGAGCCCCGCGGCCTTGCGGACGGCGGCGCAGAGCGAGAGAGCGCGAAGGAGGGAGCGAGCCGCGAAGACCAGCTGCTCGGAGCTCAAATCACGGCTCCCCCCACCCCACCCCCCAAACCCTGCCGGTCCCACCCCGAGCGCGGCTGAAGAATCTGGCGCCGGCTCCTAAAACAATAGTGCCCGCCCACCTGACCCCCACACCCCCGCCGGGAGCTGGCGGGGGTGGCGGCGGGGGCGGCGGCCACCGGGGGAGCCCGGGATCTGGGCGGGAGAGGGTAGCGGACCAGGGCTGCGTGGAAGGTGGGTCCCCCAGCACCTCGGGGCAGAGGTGCGGCGGGGAGGAAGGGGAGGAGAGACTGCGGGCGGGCGGACCCAGGCTGGGAGGAGGCGGGGCGAGGGGAGATGCGGAGACAGGGACGCTCGGCAACCCAGGAAATACTCCACCGGGAAACAAAGGGCCGGAGAGGGGGAGGGGCGGGGGCGCAGAGACACGGCGGAGACGAGCCCCGAGCCGCGAACGCGCGCGCAGGTTACGGGGAGGCTGGAAACAGAGAAAGGCAGGATAGAGGCGGAGAGAGGGAGACTGGAAAATTGGGAGACAGAAGGGGCGGGGCGGGGGCGGGCGGCAGGCGGGGGAGGGGTCCCAGGTGAGCGGGCGTCGAGTCTGCGCCCTGGCGTTCCCAGAGGCTCCAAAAGCGAACCCCGCGATGGTACAGAGGAGGAACGGGTCTGGCGACTGCGAGCCAAGGCCGTGGAAGTAGCCCTTGCTCCCACCAGGGGGTCGGCACTCTCAGTGCTGAGACCTCGCAACCAAGGGCGGGGCCGCCCAACCCGTGCGTAGGGGTAGGTTTTGGGTCCACCAGCCCCACACCTGTTGCGCAGGCAGATTCCATCCTAATATGGCCAGGATGGGGCTTCCCCTCCTCACTTCCTTGCCAAGGGCTGTGCCAGGCAGGCATTGCCAAGGTATCCGTGGGAACTGGGACAGGAGGGGCTGTTTTAGGGGAGCCTAAAGCGTCGGGAGAGAAACCAGAGGGTGGAGGTAGGGGGATTGTTGTGGCTGGGATAGAAGGTGGCAATCTGGCCACACTGGGGTTAGTAGGGGGACGGGCAAGTCTCCCCAGAGCCGGTGGTTTAAGGCCAGATCCCCTCCTTAGCAAAAGGGTGCGGGGGGTTAGTATCCCGGTTGGAACCATCGGTACCACACTGCCCTAGTCTCTCCTTCAAAGGAGCACTGAGATCTGAGATTAGAAACCAAACAGCAGCCTTTATTTTGAGCAAGCTTCCCGCAAGATCCACTCGTTTGAGCCCCTCCTTCTCCCCCCCCCATCTCCTGAGAAGAAACATTCCTTTGAATTTTGAGTGCCTTCCTGCCCCTCCACCCCCACTCCTCACCCCCAGAGGGCGATGTGAGAGGGACGGAGGGCTATGCCTGAAGGGTTACAGTCTTTCTCCATACCCCGTTTCTCACCCCGAGGAGGGTTAATCAAGAATCAGCCTTCCAGGGCTGCAGGGGAATGAGAAAACCAAAGCTCTGAAAGGGTCTGATGAGATCTATGGGAGAAAGCGCTGTGCATGACAGAGAAAGACCGCCCAAACCAACTGGCTTCCCACTTATGTCAACCACTTGGTCACGTTCCCTTGGCAAGAAAAAGAAGGAGCCTCATCCTAAGACCTCATCCTGAAGTCTGCCTGCGTTTAACCTGTCTAGCTCTGTGAGTGGTGTAGTCCAGCCCTGCCCAACCTCTTCCTCCTGCTGGATTTGGCAATTTGGTCAGATCCCCTGTGGCTGAGGGGACTGACCACTCCTAAGGGCAGCGGTCCGCTTTCACAGTCCCCTCTTCTGAGTCCAGCACCATTCGGGGGTGGTTTTTATATTGAATTCTTCTGTACTGGAAGTTCCCAGACACTCTCTCTTCTCACTTTTGTGCCCTTTCCTCGTTTCTCAGTGTTCCTATATCCTCCTTTTATTTGCTGCCTCATCAGTCCCTCCTTGTTCTTCCAGGAGGCAGAAAGGAGGCATGAGGCGTGAAAGATTACGACCCCCAAGGTGCTGGGAGTTAGCTCTAATAAGACAGCCGCTGCCCTGACCGGTGTGGCTCAGTTCGTTGGGCGTCATCTCCCCAAGTGAAAAGTCACTGGTTGATTCCTGGTTGGAGCGAATGCCTGGGTTGTGGGTTTGGTTCCTGGTCGGATGCATACAAGAGGGGCAATGGATCCATGTTTCTTTCCCTCTCTTTCTCCCTCCCTTCCCCTCTCTCTAAAAACAAATAAATAAAATCTTTGAAAAAAGAAGAAGACAGGCCCTGGCTGGTGTAGCTCAGTGGATGGAACACGAGCTGTGAACCAAAGGGTCTCTAGTTTGATTCCCAGTCAGGGCACATGCCTGGGTTGCAGGCCAGGTCCCCAGTGGGGGCCACGTGAGAGGCAACCGCACACTGATGTTTCTCTCCCTCTCTTTCTCCCTCCTTTCCCCTCTGTATAAAAATAAATAAATAAAATCTTAAAAAAAAAAAAGAAAAGACAGCTGCTGAGGCATCTGCTTCCCTCCTAATCCCTAATCTATTCCCCAGACCTGTCCTTTTGGAACCCTCCCCACTGCCAGAGGGTCCTGGATACTGTAGGTAACAGTGGATCTACCATCAACCTCCTGCCTTCCTCACACACCTTGTCGTCTTCATCCTCTGCTGGGACAATGGTGTCTAAGTGTGCTTCTGAAGCACGAGTTACCATGGCAACCAACCCCAGGAGACAAGTTCAAGTTCTTCATACCTGGGCCCATCCCCTGGGTCTTTCAGGAGCTTCAGAGCCTCTCTCTCTTTCCCTTATCTCTGAATTGCTACTCAATGCTTCCCCCCACCATTTCTCACCTCACCCACACCTGCCTAGTCCACTTCTCATACCAACCTAGTGACTGCCAGTCCTATAAGACAGGTGCCTGTCATTGTCCATGTTGCCCCAACCCCTTTGCTTTACTATGAGCATAAAGGGAGAGAGTTGAGGGTAAAAAAAAAAAAAAAAAGGGATTTGAGGAGAGGCTTCCTCCTGCCCTCTTCTTTCTAAGAAGAGAGCTGTTTGTCTGGCAGCTGGCGGGCACCCAAGGCATGAAAGCAAGATATAAGGGTGGGTGGGTGGTGGCCCGAACCAGGTGTGGGAGTTAGAGTTCTTGGGAGCCTCCAGGATACCTAGCTGCTCCTGTAAATGTACCAGGAAGTTGGGCAGATCCCAACCCCTGAGCACTGGATGGGGAAACTGAGGCAGGAGCTAGGACCTCAGGGAAATCCTCCTCCTCAGCAGCCTTTAAGAACTGGACTAAGCCAAAACCCCTAGCATTTTAGCTGCCCCCAGGGAACACAGGGGGGTGGGGACCTGGGAAGTCTGGCCAAACCCTCCTTTTTTCTAGCCCCTTTTCTGGCTCCCCAGCAGTTGTCCCTTCCCATCCCATTCCCAAAGCTTAGAAACTACCAGCTCCAGCCGCTCCCTCTTTCTTACTGTCTCTTCCACCCTTAGCCCCATCTCTGGTTTCCCTCCCCATCACTGTAGTCTCCCCCGAATCCGATCCCACTTCCTAGCCTGGAATGGGGCTCTCCTCCCACCCACTGCGGAGGGTCCCCCGCCTTTACCTCATTCAGCAGGAAGGTTGCACTGGAGTCAGAAAAAGACATAGACCAACCTAGTGGTCTCGCCTCCTCCCCCGGGGCCAGGGGCTCCGAGGCGGGAGCAGGACCCGGCCGCGGCTCTGCATACGGGCTCCCTCCTGCACGTCTGGCCTCGCCCCACGCCCTCCTGGCTCTACCGCCTGCTCCCTTCCTATCTCTAGGTTCCCTCCCCCTTCCCTTCTTCCCTCCCTGCCTCCCTCCCTCTCCCTTTCACGCCTCCCATGTCACTCTCGCCCTCTCGCGTCGCCTTTCAGTCCTGCTCTCTCCATTTCCGTCTCTTCCTCCTCTTTACGGTCCCTGGTCTGTTTATCAGGGTTCCTCCCACTGTCCTTCCCTTCGCAGACCTCGTCTCCCGTCTCTGCCACCCCCGGCCCCCGGTTCTCCCAGCGCCCCTCCCCCAGAAAAGGGACTCTGGAGCTCCCACCGCCACAGGCAGAAGGGCAGGAGTAGCTCAAGTGCCGCCTGACTCCGGCGCTTCGGGCAGATGGTTCCTCTCCCCGCAGCCCCAGCTCCGTGCGCCACCGCCCCGCCTCCAGCGTCTGAGGAAGGAGAGCGCCGCGGTCCCAGAGGCGGCTCCGACCGACCTCAGCAGGGGGACGGATCAAAAAAGAACGCTCGTGTACAGCTCGCTAGCCTCTGCGTCAAGGCTCTCCCTCTGGGTGCCGGGGAAGCCACGTCCATTCCCCCGTCCCACGTCCACACCCTGAGGCTTCTGCGGGATCCAATTGGAGATAGCCCAGCCGGGGTGCGCCTGGCGCCCTAGGAGTCTCTGTCCCTCCTCTCTCCTGGGTGCTGGCGTCCCGGGACTCAGCCCACGAAGGCGAAAAGCGGAGGTGAGGTGGCTCCTCTGGACCGGCTGCAGCGTCCCCTGGACTCACTCGCCCTCCAGGTGGCAGCGCCCTCCCCGGGGTCCCGTCCGTTGGTCGGCAGGGGCGGGCCCTGCCAGCAGGAGGCGCTGCCCAGGCCGGAGCAGAGGGGCCGAAGCGCTGAGCCAGACCCCCACTAAGCCCAGCATGGACGCCCCCCTCTCTTTCCAGGAACTGCAGTCTCATCTCCAGACCCCTCGTTTGGGACTCCAGGCTGCATTCTATACCCACCCCAAGTATCCTTTTAGATACTTGGCCCCTCTGGAGCCCTAGAGCGCTCCTACCTCCATCCTGGTCTCCTGGGGCGACTCCACTGAGCCCGACAGCGACCCAGCAGGGCCTGGGCAGCAGGGAGTACAGAGTCGCGGGACCGATCCTCGGGTCAGTACCCCTCCCGCCCCTTTCCGCGGGCACGTCAAAGAGGACAAGCCCAAGTTCTGGCGGGGGAAAGGGGGAGCAGGGGTGTAGCCCCAGCCAGCGCTCTCCCTGCACCCCCTGAGCGGATCTGCCTCTCATTGGTCCCTCCACACCCCCAGCATCCACCAGGCTGGACTCTTCTCAATACCAAAGACGGCGGCCTGGGGGCAGGAGGGGGCGGCAGACCCCTGTGGAGACCCGGACACACGCTGAAGCTGAATGACTGGGGTCCCCAACTTCTCGGTACTAGCTAGAACTCTTTCCCTTAGGGCGCTCGACTGTCCTCGGGCTTCGTTTTAACTCCCTCCCCGCCCCCCCCCGGGGGGGGGCCTCCCTTAATCCTCCCATGCCCTGGGGATCTTGGAAGACTTCTCTCCTCTGTTTAGCTGACCCTCCACTTGCCCTCATTCCAGAGGGAGCTAAATTGGGAGAGAATTAATTCTCTCCACTCCCAGCTCCTCCTCAGGCTGGGCTTAACCTGGAAAGCGCGTTGCTAGGGCATCTCCCCCCTCTCTGTGTGGTCTAGTCCAGCAGGTCCAAGGGTTCCCTCACCACCCACCTACCCCCAAGTTACTCAACTTGAACTATTTAGAGGCCAGAAAGAGGTTGTGTGTGTTTTTAAAATGTGCATAGAGGTTTTTTGTTTTGTTTTGTTTTTATTTTTGTTTTTGGCTGTAATGGAGCAGAAGCTTTGCCTTTCATTTGGCAGTAAGACCTGGAGGAAGAGAACCACCCCCCACTCCACGCACCCCTGCTGACCACAGCTAATGGACTAGCTCCTCTGGGCCTTGGGGCAGCTTTAATTTCCATAGGAGAAGGGGGGTGGAGGGTGCTGGCCAAGGCAAGCAATCGTCCCTGGCTTTCCCCTCTCTCTTCTTCCCTCCCTCCACTCTCCCAGAACCTGCAGTCTAGAATGCCGTCTCTCTCCAGCCTTTACTTTAAAATGGAAATATCAATGACTCCTCGCTTAGCCTATCAGAGGGAGTCTGAGGTGCACAGGGCAGCTCTGCAGCCTTCGCTTTTTCTCATTTCCACTCCAGCTGCCGGACCGCACACCCCTCTCCCTTTCCCCACTGAGAGAAGGTAGGAACCTCAGAGCTAGAGCGGGGAGCCCAGCCCCCAGGTCCCTAGAACTGTCCTCTCCCAGCCCCCTCAATGTGAGATGACCAGCAGGATTAACCCTCTTTGGACCCTGTCTGGGACCCACACCCTCTCTCCCCCTACTCGCCCTCCCTTGGGTCCCTGTCTCTGGCTCTGACCTCATCTGGCACTCTGCTAAGAGGGGCCTGTAGCCTGGACACACTCCTGGGAGCCATGCGTTAGCTTGGCTCCTTCAGGTCAGCGCCAGTGTACAGCCCACAGGGATTCCCAGATAGCCTTCATCCCTTCTCCCTGGGGCCAGCTCCCCCTACTCTCTGATCTGCCAGGTTGTCAGGACCTCAGGACAAAGGGCAGGGCCTCTGCTAGCCCTGTTGTCTAGTCTTTCTGCAGACACAGCCCTGCACTAGGGGATTGCCCTGCCCATCTAGAGTTGGGTTCCAGCCCCCTCTTACCTCCTCAGCCAGACACAACCTGCACAATGGCACTTAGTGACCTTATTTGAAAACTTGTGAACCATAAGGACAGACCAAAGGCCACCATGTTCATCGTTTTGTATTTATCCCACTGAGACCAAAAAGGGCTACCTGTCTCTTCTGAGAAAGCTCAGAAGTAACTTCCACAGGGAATCCCCATTGCCAATTTCAAATATTACTATGGGGAAGTTCTTCCAAAATCAAACCTCAATCACTCTTGCTGCGATCTCCATCTTCGTTTTTGGGGCTGGGCCTCTGGGCTCACGGTGATATTTGATGCTTGAGGCACTGTCAGGCCCCATCCCTGACACAGCATTTGCTATAAATATGCCCGAAGAGTTTCTTGCTGACAGTGCCCAGTAAGATTGCACCTTCCTTCGCACACCAAGACTCTCTGGAGGCACTGGGCTCTCAGCTATGGCTCGAAGACACGACTCTTGCCCACTCTGGGGCTGGCAGAGCGACTGCTCTGTGGATTGGGGGATCTCTGGTACCTGGCAAGGAGGGAAGGTGAGCGGGCGGAGATGCTTGGCTCTCATTCTCTTGCTTCACAGAGTTTGGCTCATCCTGGCACATAGTAGGGGCCTGATATATGTCTCCTTCAGTCTTAGATCTCAGTTTCCCCTCCAGGTCAATGTGATGGGTGATTCCAATTGCACAGAATGGATTGGAGTGAGGAATGAGGCTGGGGCAGGGGCAGAACTCTAGGGCTGCCTCAGGTTGGGGAAAGGGTATTAGCAGCAAGGTCCTGGGAGGGTTTGGGGAAGGGGGGCTGGCCTAGACTTTACTGCCTGCTCTCCTTCACTCTTGCCAAAGTCTGAAGGCTTGAAGACTCTGAATCACAGCAAGGGATTGGTTTCAGTCTTTCCTCCTCTCCCACATGTTTACAAGCCAGGGAAGCCGGGGTTGAAAAGAGGTGGGGTGGGGTGGTGAAGGGGTGCAGTGGAGGGCGAGGGCAAGGGTTTCTGAAATGTTTGACAGATTATAGGCCTAAGGGGTATAGCTTTTTGGGGAAATTGTTCCCATAGCAGGGCTTCCCAGGGCTCCCAAAAGTCTGGGACAGAAAGGACTTGGGCCTCCTTTAGGTTGGCGGAGGGGCTGCTGACAAGGGGCTGAGGTTGGCCCCGGGAGGCTCACCTGACCCTGGATGCACAGCTATAATGAGTCCGGGTGAGGCTCTGTGTTTTCTGTATTTGGGTCCTTCCTCTCTACCTCTCTGGCTCACTGTAGTTCCTGGGTTCCTTCACCTGTCACTAAATCCCTGATCTCAGCCCAGATCAGAGTTCCTCTCTAGTAGAGTAGAGGGAGAGGTGCTGATGCTGTCAGCGTGCTGTAGGCTACCCCTCTGCTCACTCCTACTCAATCCCTGGCCCACCCATGACTCCCACCACTTTCAGTTTAAGGGTCTGAGCTGTGGTAGCCACCTCCAGTTCAGAATGAGGACATGGTGCCTTCAACCTCTCTGGCAATGAATTATTGAAGAGAGCATAGTGCTAGCTGCTCACAGCTGCTGCCCCTCGGGCCCACTATTGCCTCTTCTTGCCCTGCTTCTTACTGCTCCTTCACTAGCTGTGAGGGGCAGGGATGGGGGAAGGGGGTTGCTGAGGCCCAGGGGCCTGGGAGGAGGTGTTAGGGAGAGGCAGGGCTGGATAGGGAAGTAGCGGCCATGGCGAGAAGCCGCCTAGGCAGGAGGGAAGTGGGCTGGTGAAGAAGAGTCCTTGCTCCTTGTCATGGGTCAAGAGGGCAGAGGGAGCTGGCAGCTGCCCTGCAGCCAGGTTGGGAAGCAAGACTGAAAGACCTTGATCCCAGTGACTCCCCGGCATTGGAGGTCTAGACTCCCAAATGCCCCTGGGGTTACACAGAGCCAGAAGAGGCCTGGTGCCTCTTCTGACCTGGAGTCAGTACCAGTAAGCCATTCGGTCATTCAGGGATACTGTGTGCAGAGGCCTCTGTCCCTCCGGGAACCAGCGTCCTGCTGACAGTGGAGAGCTACAGACCTTCTGGGGGCAAGTGCAGGCGAGGAGAGTGCAGGTCAGTGTCAGGAAAGGCCTGGAGAAAGAACCACGGATTGGGAGTCTGATACAGAAGGCGAGTCCTGATTCTATCACTAGTTGTGGGCAAATCACTTATTTCAGCAAATGAGTTTCTTACCTTTAATAAGGGGAAAGAACAGTGCTTGCTTAACAGAGGATCTGTGAGGATTCGACAGGAACATTTGTTTCAGAGAATGGAATGGCCGTGTTAAGGTTAATTGTTACTACTGGGGGTGAGGGTCTCGTAAACAGGTGAGCAGCATGTGGTGGAAACTGTACGAACACGGCTTGAGTTTCAGCCTGCGCCCTTGGCTGACCCTCAGTCCTTCCTCTTCTGAGGTTCAAAGGCCGCAGTCAGCCCATGGTGGATGTGGGTTCAGACCCAGATCTTCAGAGTCTACCTCCTGGGTCCTTTCCATTACACTGTGTGGGCCAGAAACTCGGGGTCCCTCTGCCCTTCCACGTGCTCAGCGCTGAGGACTTGCCCTGGGAAGTCCCCTCACCTGCAGGCCACAGGGATCGGCACTTCATTCCGTCCTGTTATTCGTGACCACACCCTACCTTCTTCAGGAAAGACGCAGCAAGTACATTTCTTGAGTCTTCCCCAGGCAGCAGGAATAACATCATCAAGTATTTGGAATGCAGTTTAAAAAACCTTTTATTACAGAAGCCGTACTTACAGATTGTAGAAAATTAGAAAAGGCAGACAAGCAACAAGACAAAACAAATCAAAACATAGTATTCCCATCATCCAGGTATTATCACCATTAACACTTTAAGTGTAATCCTTATGGATGTTTTGTTCTTCAAATTTCGTTTAAAATTTTTATCTATTTAAGAGAGGGGAAGGGAGGGAGAAAGAGGGAGAGAAACATCAATGTGTGGTTGCCTCTCGTGCTCCCCCTACTGGGGACCTGGCACACAACCCAGGCATGTGACCTGACTGGGAATCAAACTGGTGACCTTTGGTTCACAGGCCAGTGCTCAACCCACTAAGCCACACCAGCCAGGACTGTTCTTAAAATTTTTAAAAACTTGAGGTACAACTCAATTATATAAAGTACACAAATACTAAAAGTACAGTTTTGGGGACATATATATCTATGTCTGTGCAACCACATCGAAACCAAGGTCTACAACGGCAATTTTCAATCTGACCATTGAGTCGGGGCACTGACCCCTTTTCCCTCAGACTGTCGAATGAAACGATGACAACAGCCAACGCAACACTGGCCGTCTGTGTGAATGCCCCGCCCTGAACCTTAAGTGTATAGGTCATGTAACAGAGTTGCTCTGATTGGTCACGTCACATAATAAAATTGTGTCCGATTGGTTAATTCTTGGTACCGGAAATCCTTGTGTACAAGTACAGGCACCTGATTTTTTTAAAAAAAGCCACTTTGGAGCAAAAAGGGTAGGTATTACTATTATTTTTTTTTGTAAATCAATCAGAAATATACCTATTTTTTGTCAGATAGGCAAAAAATATAACATTTCTTTGTATGCCACCAAATTTTAGTAGTTAGCTCATGCGTGCCATGAGGTGGAAAAGGTGGAAAGCCGCTGGCCTACACCGTCCTCACCCCAGGAACTTCCCTCGGGCCCCTTCACAGTCGGGACCCAGCCTCCCGGGGTCACGGCTCTTCCGGCTCTTCCCACTGCAGATCGGATCTGCCTGTTCTCCAGCTTCACGTGAACGCGGTGTACACAGTGTGCTCTTCTGCATCCGGCTGCTTTCCCACAGCAGTCGATTTTTGAGAGCCACCCTCCTTGCACTTGCCCGCAGTTTGCTCTTTCTCGTTGCTGTGTAGTATTCCATTGTTGGGATGCAGCCTAATCTATTCACCTGTTCTCCTGTTGAAGAACGTTTAGGATGATTCCAATTTTGTCTACAATGAATAAAATTGCTATGAACATTCTTAAACATGAGCCTTTTGGTAGACATAGGAACTCATTTCTCTTGGATATATATGCCTAGAAATGGAATTGCTAGGCAATAGAGTAGGTTGTTTCCTTTTAAATGCACACACACACACACAAACGATTTCTTTTAGCAAAATGATATCATAGTGAGCATGCTATTTTGAACCTACTTTTTCATCTTCTCTAATCCCAGTCAATATTCAGATCTCCTCCACCGGCCCAACAATGTCTTTTGCCGCTGATATATCCGATCAATACCCCGTCCGGGACCGCACGTCGCATCCGGCAGTTGCACCTGTAAGACCTCACCGTAGATCTTCGCCGGGTTGCCTGGACACATCAGCTCCTCTACATAGGGTCACACGCAACAGGGCAGCCTGCTTCTGAGAGAGAGCGGGGGTAGAAGTTGCAGTCTTTTTGAGACTTCGGAAGTGACTTTTCATCATTCTTGCTGCATTTTATCCCCTAGAGGCGAGTCACCAGATCCAGCCCTGACTCGAAGGTGAGGATTAAATGTTCACTTATGCACCAGAAGGCAGGGCTCAGGGGGCCACTTCAGAGAGACTTACCGCTATACTGCAAGGTGTCCTTGCAGACTTTGTCACATGGGAAGAGACGTAATAACTTAAAGAGCACTTTCATATACATAGGAAGGCAAATACTCCTACTTCCATTTTACAGCTGAGAAAACGGCCTCAGAGAGGCTTCCTTTTCACCCCGTCTAAAGCAGGTCCCTCCAGTTTCCTTTTATCACATGTTAATTTCCCACAAGACACCTTTCTGAAAAATACTTTATTTTTTAGAGCCGTTTTAGGTTTACAGCAGAAGTGAGCATAAAGTACAGCTCCCACATGCCCCCTCGCCCCTTCCATGCACAGCCTCCCTCACTATTCACTTCCCCCGCTGGAGGGCTACTTCTGTTAGGGTCCACAAACCTGGATGGACACTCCACAGTCACCCCAAGTCCAGAGTTTATGTGAGGGCTCACTCTGGGTGCTGCGCGTTCTGTGGGTCTTGACAAATGGAAAATGACATATTCCACTGCAGCACACAGAACAGGCTCACTGCCTTAGAACCCTCTGTGCTCCCCTATTCGCCCTCTTCTCCCCCACACCCCCAGTAACCATCGGTCTTTGTACCGTCCCCACAGTTTCGCCTCTTCCAGAATGGCGTCACGTTGAATTCATACAATGTGTAGCTAGATTCTACAACATCCTTTTCATGGCGTTTACTTTTCTTACTCATTTGTCTTCGTGTTTATTGTCTGCCTCCCTGGACTAGGATGTGAGTTGCATGAGGGCAGGAACCTTGTCTGTCTTCCTGACCTGCCCCGCTGCCGCCTGGACCTGGAGTGGTGCCTGCTGCCTCTTTGGCATTAATGGATATTTGCTGGAAGGAAGCATACGTTTTGAGGTTTGTCCCTGTCACAACTGGTTGGAATCCAGGTCTTCTGGACTTCACCGCTCAACCCCGGCTATTCATTCCACACTGGGAAGGAAAACAGGTGGCGTGGGGTGGGGCAGGAAGGGCCCGGCAGGAGGAGAGAAGGGGAGGGAGAAGGAGGGTAGGAGGCAAACAGCTTTCCTACAAAACACACTCGGCCAGGTGGGCAGCCCTGGAAGGCTCTGCTTTCCCCTGAGAGCTCTGCCCAAGGCTGGGGGAAGACGTGTGTCTCGGCTCTTCTCAACGTGGCTGAGAGAGGCTCACGTTTGTTTGAAGCAAACAAAAATCTTTACCTAATATTAAGGAAGAACAAAAAGAAAATAAATAATGGCCCCTAAAACAGTCCAGGATAGAATGAAGTATAAAGTTTCCATTCTCACGACTGCTAGCTTTCCCGCTGGATTCCCAGACTCTGGCTACCGAATTCCAAAGGGCTTTTAGTAACTGCGGGGGGGCCCCCCCCCGCCCCCCCACCCCCGCGCGCCTTCGGGTCCCCGCTGCCAGCCCCCAGCCCATTAGCCTCGGTGGGTGGCTGCAGGCACGCGAAGACTTTAGCCGTCTGAAGCATGAAAAAGATTGTGACAGTCCCTTCGCAGTGAAAAACAAGTCAACTGTAAGAAAAATGTAAGAAGTCTAACAAAATTCTAAAAAATTTCCATGACAAATTGGATGTTTTTGGAACAATGCCAAATAGCACATTATTTCAAAATAAATATTTTTCCAGCGTTCCTGCTTTGCTGGCAGCTAGCACTCTCCGTGCCTAGTGGGCCAGCACCCACGGCGGCGCCCCGCCCCCACCTCTGTGGGACATTTAGGGGAACTGCCTGCCCGGTCACTTTCCTCATTTGGAGTATTTTTCAACTGACATTAAAACTCTGAAGGTTTGGCATTTCCCCAAATTTTCATCTTGAAAAATTTTAAACCTTTCTGTAGGCTTAAAGTTACAGGAATAATACAAAAAAATGCACAGACCTTTCTCCCCTAGACTCCCTTGGTTGCGAGTGTTTCCCCACGCTCGCTCTGACCCTAGGCAGATGCGCGTTTTTTCCCCGAACCACTTCGTGACATCAACTTCATTCCTAAATATTTCGTCATGTGTTTACCCGGAACGGAGGCATTTCTCCATGGTCGCCAAACACCACCGCGCTCAAGGACTCTAACATTTATGCAATGTTCCTAACGCATTTCAAATTTCCAATTTCCCCCGTTGTCCCAACAATGTCTTTATGACTTAAAAACAAATCTGGGAGCCAATCAAGCATCATGAATTACATGTAGTTGTCTGTCCAGTTTCCTTAAAACCGCATCAGTTCCCCAGCTGGGTTTTTTTCTTCCATAACGTTGATGTTTTTGAAGAGTGCAGACCGATCGTTTTAGAAATGTACCTCGATTTGTTTCCTTGTGATTAGATTCAGCTTAAAGACTTTTTGGTAAGATTACTACCTAGGGTCAGTCCTTCCCAGCGCATCTGACTGGGGGTATATGATTGTCAATTTGTCCCATTTTTACTGTGGTTAAATTTGATCACTTGGTTAAAGTGGCATTCATGACAATTTTTTTAAATAAAGATGTTATCTATTTTATTTTTAGAGAAAGGGAAAGGGAGAGAGAAAAAGAGGAATAGAAACATCAGTGCACTAGAGATACATTGGTTGCCTCTCGCACACCCCCAACCAGGGACCCAGCCCGCAACCCAGGTATGCGCCCTGACTAGGAATCGAACCAGCAATCTTTTGGTCCACCAGCGGGCACTCAGTGCACTGAGCCACACCAGCCAGGGCACTCTAAGATATTTTAAAGACAAGTGTGAGCATCATGATATTCTACCACTAGTATTTCTTGAAAAAAACATCTTATAGTGCAAAAATAACATC
Source organism: Desmodus rotundus (assembly GCF_022682495.2). Classification (NCBI taxonomy): domain Eukaryota; kingdom Metazoa; phylum Chordata; class Mammalia; order Chiroptera; family Phyllostomidae; genus Desmodus; species Desmodus rotundus. Next base: position 154,800,318 of record NC_071389.1, read on the forward strand.
ATTCCTCCTAACACAAAAATAATCCCGTCTAATAACTAGTACATCTTCAAGTTTCCCCTTTTGTAAGAGGGGTTAATTCTGACGGGTTTGGGTTGAAGAGGGACTTGAAAAGCCCCCAAGAAGGAAGTGGGATTTTGAGCGAGGCCTTGAATGATGATCAACAGCTACATCGTGTGGCAGACTGACTCTAAGATAGCCCCATGTGATCCCTATCTCTGGGTATCCATGGCCTTGGGTGATCCCCTCCTCTTACTTAATTGCCGGCCTTGTGACTTGCTTGTAGTTTATAGAACACAGCATTAAGTGCTGGGATGACACTTCTGTGATTAGACTACCAGAGACTGTGACATTGATCTAGCTAGCACTCTCTCTCACTGGCTTGGATGAAGCAAACAGCTGTGTTGGAGAGACCCAGGTGGGAGGGGGCGGAGATCCTCGGTCCAATGAGCTGCAGGACCTGAGTCATGTCAACAGCCACCTGAGCTTGGGATTGATTCTTCCTCATTTGAGCCTCAGAAGAGACTTCGTCCTGGGCTGACACCTTGATGGCAGCTTTGTAAGATCCTGAAGCAGAGCACCCAGCCAAGCCAGGCCCAGACTCCTGACCCACAGAAACTGGAGATGGTAAATGTGTGCTGTTTTAAGCTGGAAACTTGTTATGCAGCGATAGATGATGAATACACTCATCTAATCAAACAGCCTTGCACGCGGAAGTCACTGTTGTCATCCCTTCTTACCGAGAGGGAAACTAAGGTTCAGAGAGGCCCAACTGACTGTGCAATGTACCAGTCATTTTCCTGATGGCAAAACCAAAAACAGACTCCAACTAATGTGAGCAGAAAAGACATTTATTGGAAGGGTAGTGAGTAACTTGCTCGAAGAATTGATGGAAAGGACAGAGTACCAGGCTTAAAGGAAGGGGCAGGGACAAGAGGAAATTGGGCAGCAGGAGCCGTGGCAAAGTCTGGAGCGGGGCCACTGTCACTGGGTGCGCTGCCCCTGACAGCAGGGTGGGCTGGAAGCCACTCTAGCTTCGTTACATCACCAGCCCCAGACTCAAAGACCTGGTGGGAATGTCTTGTCACCTGAGCTGGAGTTGACTTTGCACGTGGTGCCTGGGATCAGCTCACAGAAGGTGCTCAGATACTGTATTTTGCATGTATAATGTGCACTTTTGCCCAAAATTTTGAGGGGAAAAAATAAGGATGTGCATTATACATGGGTAGTACCTGAAGTACCTTGTATCTGTTCTTGTGTTTTGTAATTATTTGTTACATGAAGTTTCTTGTACCATAATACGTTCAAAAATAAATGCTGAAATTCCTTTATACTACAAAAAACAAGTATCTAAATATAAATAATACAAAATTGAATTAAAAATTAGAGCAAAAGATTTTTTTTTCTGAAAGTTTGGGCCGAAAACATGGGTGCGCATTATACATGGCAAAATACAGTAGTTTGTTTAACCAGTAAAAGAGAGGTGAGCCTGGCAATAGATGGACGGCTGGCTTGTGCTTCTAAGGCTCAGAAACTGGTGTGAACTTTGCCTTAATACAATAGCATTCTCAACCCTCCCGAGAATTTCTAGAATTTCCCATGTGGCTCCCTGGAGCAAGTAGCCAGAGAAGTTTGTAGATTGAGTAGTGAAAAGCTGAGATTAACTATGGGCTGCAGTGTCAGGAAGGTGCCACCAGAGGGCACACGAGACTCAGAAATCTACTAAGGGAGCTTGGGGGGAATTGCAGGGAGAAGGGAATGGTAGAGAAAGAGGAGGAAGTCTGCCTTGACCGGCACTCTGGCAGGCGGAGCTCTGGGGACCCAGACAAGGGTGAGCAGTACTGTGGCCACCAACAGTTTTCTCTTGTCCACGTGGCCCTGGCTCTCCCCAGTGTAGAAGCCCTTGGGTTCCCCTGGTGTTTGTTCTGAGATCTTGGGAGAACTTTGGACTCTTATTTTTATGGCATCAATTCTCCAGCTGTAAACACTCCTCAGACACCCGTCAGTCACCTGTAGCTCAGCACTGGAGTAGAGTGCAGGGGTGGGGTGAAGGGTGTGCCTCTGGCCCTGCAAATGGGGTGGGATGGGATGGGCAGGAGCTCCCCCAATTTAGAGCTTCCTATGGCAGTAGGGTGGAAGGAGGTGGGGTTTGTCTTCTCTGGACTATAAATTCCAGTGTCTAGCACAGTGCCTGGCATATAGTAGGTGCTCGATAAATATTCATTAGTTTTTGGTAATTATTTGATACAGATAATCATAGAGAGGGAACAAAAGCCAGTCATCAGGCTATTCCAACTCCAAAATATTTCCTGAGTCCTTCCACTTCTCAATCTGCTATTACAGTCCTTGTCAGGCCTCTCTACCCACACCGGTATAGTAGCTTCCTAAGTGGCTTCCCTGGCATCTCTTGATCCCTAGATTTATTCTCCACCCAGTAGCCAACATGATCTTTTAAAATCATAAATCAGATCATGTGGCTTCCAAGCTTCACATCTTCCAAGCCTTGTCATTACACTTTGAATGAAATCTAAACCCCTTACCCTGGCCTGAGAGCGGTGCTCTAGCTAGGGCGTGCCTCCCTCTCTGACCTCACCTTGTACTTTCTTCCGGCAGCATGCCGGGTTTCAGCCTCCCGGACTTTCTCTTTCTTGGAACACAGTGAGCTTGCTGTTGGTTTAGAACTTTTGCATGAGCTGTCCCCTCTGCCTGGGATGCTCTTTTCTCAGATTCTTTGCATGACTGATTCCTCGTCATTTAGGTCTCTGTATAAATGTCACTTCCTCAGAGAGGCCTCTGGACAACCTAGCCTGGGTTTCTCCCCCAGTCACTTTCCATCCATCCTCATTTCTAGTTGTCATCATTGCACTTGTCACCACCAACTACCACCCCGTGAGACTAGGGAGCCCGTCTGCTGTGTTCAATTTCTGCATCCCCAGCACCTGTTAATAGAACAGTACCTGGAACGTAGTAGGCATATTCATAAATATTCAGTTATTTATGAATATTTGTGGAAAGAATGGATGTGGAACTAAGGAATGAGGAGGGAAGTTTGTATCCCTCTGGAGTTTACAGTCAACTATTCCATTCCTGTGGGTGTTAGTGGTTGTGAGGCTGGTGGTGGCCAAGGCTTCCTCCACCCCTGGGGCCCAGAGGAAGCCAAGAGTCTCTGGGCGGCAGCGAGAGCAGCGGTCACGTTAGGGTTGAAGTGGACAGGGTGTATTTGCTGGATTGAATGAATGTGGGCTGTTTTTACACATCGTTCTCACTTTCAGAAAATGTAACCTGCAGAAATCTGGTCTTTAAGAAAGAAACGTTGGGGAATGGTGATGTGCACTGTAAAAGGAATCCTTGCTTTGTAAAAGGGAGTAGGCAGAGGTTGCTTAGCTGTTGCCCAAACAACCCAGGGGAGGCTCAGGAGACTCAAGCCCGTCCCTTTGCTACATTACAGGGTGTTTCCAACACTAGATATTTACAGAGTGCGGTCCAGATACACTTATGGCTATACGGAACTTGCATTTACATATAATACCCTGTCCTTGCAGGAATTTCCTCTTCCGGAAAATGAGAGGTTGAGAATACTCTCATGTGACTGTGGTCTGTATTAGAAAAATACCCTGTTCATATGAGACCAAGTTAGACTTGGAGAAATAGAAACAGTTCATGCCAACTGCCTCCCCCTCTCTTCTTTTCTTCCTTTTGGTCAGACTGAAAACCCTCCCATTGATCCCTGCCTTGCTGCTTATTTTCCATCCCGGGATAAGGAGGTTCTCAAACTAGGCCCCGCAGGGTTGCTGTTCCACCGGCTGGACCAAGGTGCTCGGCCATGGACACATGGCCACAGCCACCTTGTCCTAATTCAAAGAAAAAAGTGATAGACGGAGTTTTCCCAGTTGTAAGGCTTTACAATCTCTTTTCCCTAAAACTTCGGTGCCTGCCAACCTAGACGACACCAGATGTGGCACAGCACAGTGCTGCACAGTTGTTCTAACGTGCTCACATGTCATCGTGTCTGCTGGGTGCTCCACTTCTTTCAGGGGCTCAGAGGAGGTCTGAGAACCACCGTCTCAAAGACTCCCTGTTTTCCACCAAGCTACTCACCTGCAAGCTTTCTGAAGCAGCCTTGGTGCACTTCAGAGGCAGATGGCCCGACTGAAGCATGTGCCGTACACCCAACCCTCTGTTATGCGGGGGCTGGTGGAAGGCCCAGACTCTCACCTGCTGGTCTGCTGAGGGGTCCCTGGCCCTTGGCAGTGGTCAGTAGCAGCAGTTCTCACAGTTTTTGGGTCATGAAGCTAAGATCCAGGGCCCATTGCCCCCACCCTCCGATGCACATACTGCCCCCAGCGGAATGCGTGTGGATAAAGCCCACCCACCAGCAGAAGAACATCTGTGCTCCCGAGGAGTCACAGGGAAGGCCTGGCACTATCCGTGTCTGTGATATGTACAGGCATGTCATAGTGAGGCAGAGTGGAAAGAGCAATGAGTTTGGGCCAGTGGCTGTGAGTCTTGCTCCTACTCTGTTATCACCCACCGGCTGTGTGGCCTGGGCATGCCCCTTCCCCTCGCGGGGGCTCGGTTTTCTGGAGTCAGGGCAGCGTAGCGGTTATGAACACAGACTCTGAAGCGCGACTGCAGGTGTTCAAAATCTGGATCTACCACTTCCTCTCTGGCCTTCGAGAAGCTATTGAACCTCGCTGTGCCTCACTTTCCCCATCTCTAAGCTGAGGATGATGATAACTAGAAGGGCTTAGAAGAGTAGTTGGCACATAGGATATGCTCCATAAGTGCTTGCTGGTATAATGACTAAAAGTACAGCAGCTGAATTAGATCCCTTCTGCCCTAATATCCTACACATTTAAAGATTCAATGATTGAGTATTTCCAATGTGCCTAGCACTATCTATGACGCAGAGACCAGCATCGTGTTTAAGGCCTGCACAGTCTACAGTGCTAGGAACAGGTCTGTGCAAGGTGCAGAAGGTGGCTGTGCGCTCCAGTAACCGGAAATGGCCTTCAGGAGGTGGGACTAACACACCAGTACGACTTAAAGCGCCCAGAGGTGGACCCCTAACATACTTCTCCAGCTTACCTGGTTGGTGTCCAAACTTTTTTTCATTCTGAAATACAACAAAGGACAAAGCCTTCCATTCCGAAATATAAAACTTCACAAGGCACACCTTTGTTTTTCTGAATTGTCTTTTGCATTTCCCCCGTATACCCCGTAAGCATGTTATTCCGAGAGGTAACTGGCAGATACTGGATTCAGGTTGGAGAGGACGTTTTAACAGTGGCGAGAACACTGCCTACTCCAAGGATGAAGTCAGGCAAAAAACCCCAAAGGTCTAATTACAAGCCAGGCCTGCATATCATACATGGTAAGATAAACTATCCCTGTCTCATTTTCCAACATTTTAACCAACGCTTTTCTAGCTGATCGTCAAAATCCTGTAAGAAAGATAAGGCAGACAGTTTCACTCCCATTTTATAGATGAGCCTCCAAGAGAGTAAGTGATGGTTTACCCAAGGTATATAGTGTGCAATTGTATATGCCCGATAAATAATGGAAATTCATTTTCCCAATTCTTTCCCTCTGTTCCGTGCCTCAAGCTCTGTCCTGGGCCCAGTGGGGATGGGGCATGGGCAAGAGTTGGGCCTTGAAGGACAAGAATGTAGGCGGTGTCTGAGGAGGGAGCAGCTAGAGGTGTGCAGGCTGTAAGACGTTAGGTAGGGAAGGGGCTGCCAAGGGCGGAGGAGGTCCGGGCCTGATTGAGAGAACAGGGGTGGTCCTCCAGGGATGCCACGCAGGCTGCCCGCTTCCCAGCTCTGGAGACATGGCACCCCCCCTGACGAGTCAGACTCACCTACATCCTGGGAATTAGCCCTCTTCCCCTTTCTGGTGTAACCCTCAGAGCGTTAAAGCAGCTTCCACAAGATTGTCCCATCACCCAGGGAGCTTGGATTGCCCCTCCCTGCTCAGAAACGTGAGATGTCAAATCCCAAACAACTCTGAGTTCGTGCGCCCAGCAATGCGGCCCCCTTTCCCCTTTCCCCTCCACCCTCAGCAGGGAAGCACTGCCCTTTGGGTAAAAGGTGCCGAGGGAGGGGCTGTGCTGGGTGGCAGGTGCCCGGGAGAAGTCCCCAGAGACTGTGGGGCCCGCGGGTAGCGTGGAGTGCCCCTTCCCTCAGTCCCCCTTCTGGGCTCTGGGTGCGGTGGGCTCGCGTCGCGGCTGAGGCCCCAGAGAGCTGGGAGAGGAGGAAAAAAGTGGTGCGCGGGGAAGCAGGCCGCACACACCTGGCGCCTTGTGGAATGAAATCTTAATTAATTATTAAACAGAGTTCCCGCGGGAGGGAGCGGGGCCATAGCAGGCAGGGCGGGGGTTGGCGGAGGGAGGGGGAGGGGTGAGAGGTGAGGGGTGAGAGGTGGGCGCCCCGCATCCGTCAGTCCCAAGGGTCCCGGCTGGGAAGGAAGACGACCCTCCGCGTGCCGCGCCCGGGTAATCGCGGCGCGCGGGTGGGAGCGGGCGCGCTGGGAGACCCCAGGGGTGAAGGTGGGAGGGCAAGGCTGGAGGATGCAGCCCCGGGCGGGGCGGGGGGAGGGGGGCACCCCGGAGCCGCCTGGGCGGCCCCCTCCCCCCGGGGTCTCGATCCCAGAACAGTGGCCGCTTGTTTTCCCCAGGACTAGGGGAGGGAGCGGCCGGAGGAGAGGAGGGGGCGCCTTCTTTAGTTCCCCCACCCCACCCTGTTCGTGGGGAGAGCGTTGGGCGGCGCGCCGGGCGGCTGGGGAGGGGGAGGGGTGCCCAGACAAAAGGAGCTTGTGCCTTTAAGGCGGGCAGTCCGAGAGCCGGCGGGGAGGGGACTTCTGGATCCGGGGTAGAGGGCGGCTGCGCTGGACAGCAGGGAGGGGGCGCGGGCCGAGCGGGCGGCGGACGGCGGGAGGGACGGCCGGGACGCACGGGCACGGAGCAGGACCGCGGGACGGCCGCACGGCCGGCCGGAGCCCGCGGGGGCGGCGGGGCGGGGGCCCGGGGGAGGCGCCGACCCCGGCCGGCAGGTGAGACGCGCCGAGGGGGTGGGCGGCGGGCGCTTGGCGCGGCGGGAGCGCTCCCGGCCGGCTCCCGGAGTTTCTCGGTGGGGCGCGGAGGCGGGGATGGGGATTCTTGAGAGTGTTTGGGGGGAAGCCCGAGGCCGCCGGGGCTGGCCGGGGGCGGTCGGGGCGGAGGTGGGGGCTCGGGGCTCTCGGCCCTCGGTCGCCGCCGCACGCGTACCTCCTCCACCCCGAGCAAATTCCCGGCTGGCACCGACCCCTACCCCGGGCAAAGCCGTGCACTGCGGGTTGCGTTGTCCTGAGGTTTTTGCAGTGGGGCGAGCCTCCAAATTTGGGGTGGAGTGTGATTGTGTTTCGGGGAAGGAAAGGCAGCCTCGGCGGAGGGAGGGATGCATCTGTCTGCAGGAGTACCCTTCCTCTCCCCGCAGACCTTGGGAATGAGAGGGAGGGGTGGTGTCCGGGCCCCCGCAGGGTGAGCAGGGGGGCAGACTAAATAGCCGGCTCTGGGGCCTTAACTGCAAAGCTAGAGTGGATGAGGCGATGGGACTCTTTCCCCATGCCCTCCCTTTCCAGAGTGTCCCTTCCGAGGTGGAGCAGCCTGATGAGGTGGTTGGGGTGGACCAAGGGCTGGGGTAACAAGGAGAAGGTAATGCTGAACCTCCAGATGCGGGCCCTGGGGAGGCTCCTGTGCATCTGGAAAGGCCTCGAATTGAGGCCCATGTCCCAGCATGGTGGGTGGCACTGGCACGGAAGGGCTCTGCCTGGGCAGTGCCTTCTGCCATGAACTTTTCTGAAGTTGTATTAAATCCCCTGGAGCCTCCTTTTTGCCAAGGAGGGCAGGGGCAGAGAAGCTCTGGAGAGGGGTTGGGCAAAGCAGTGGACAGAGCCATCCTTGGGGCAGGGCCTTGGCCTGCTTCGGACTTTGGGTTTCAAGGCTGGACGACCAGGGTTTGGAAGGGACTTGAGGTGTGGGAGGCCCTGGGCCTCAGTCTGCCAGGCTGAATGGACATGGCTCTGGGAGCCCAGGGTGCCTGGAGCAGCAGATATGTTCAGAGTGAAGGTACAGGAAGCCAGGGGAGGAGGAGATCATTGGCACAAGCTCAGGAGCCTGTACCAGCAAGAGGGAGGTGGTCTATGGTTCACAGTGATAGGCTCCTGGATAAGGAGGGTTGGAGGACCATCGAGGGAGGTTTTGTGGCATTGAACAGTGCCCTCTGCCTGTCCCCTGCCATATCAGCAGGACATGGGGTGAGTTCTCCGAGATGGACTGTGCCTGGAGTGGAGCCTGGGGTGGGATGGTCATAGTTGGTTGGGCAATTACAGAGCTTTGAAGCTGTCCCTATGTGGGAGTCATAGTGTTCTTTGGAGGGTCTTGTGTTCCCCTGGACCATGTCTGCCCTTTCCTCTGTGGGTACGAGCCAGATGCTAGGATGTGCTTCCAGGGAACTGGGATCACAGCCAGAAACAGGTCCTTCGGGAACAGAGGTCTGGGCCAGTGGTGCTGGCTGGGGCAGTAACAGGTCAGGGGACTGGTAAGTGGGGGGAGGCTGAGGCAAAATATCATGGGGTGGGGTGGGAAACCTGCTCACGCTGGGCTCTGTCTCCAGCAGCTCTGGGGACTGACAGCCAGGACACAGGGACTGATAGGACCAGGCGTCCGACTGGCTGTGGAGGCGGGTGTTCTTGCTCGTGACTTTTCTGTCTTTCCATCTCTGGGCCACCAGCAGAGTTTTGGGGTCAAAGTGGCGCAGGTGGGAGAACTGTGGAGTGTGTAGCACGTGACAGGTTCTTTCCTCATGACGATGGCTCTTCCCATGTCACACGCAGTGACGGGCACCGGGACTTGTCTGAGGCTGTGAAGATAACAGATAATCACAGTAAGGTTTGAAACCTGGCCTCCAAAGACCGTGCTTCTAATCAAGTATATTGAAGAGCCAAGCTTTCTTTGGTGACCTTTTTGCGAATGACAGCCTGATCAAAGTCTTGGGTTTCTGATCTTCCCCCACAGATGGTGTCGTTCGTGATGTTAAGGAGTCTGAAGGGCCAGCTGCTCTGTGGGATATAGGAGAAGGGATGCCGGGGAAACTTGGCTGAGGGTGAACCAGGCATGGGGGGTTCCTCTGTGCAGAGAGATCCCAGTTTGCATTCAGCTCCGTCAGCCCCTGGGTGGCTGCTGGGAACACCGCTTGTCTGGCCGGATGGTCCTGTGAGCACCGAGGGCAAGCTCTGGGTAGTCTCCCCTTGTCCCCTAGTGAGTACAAATGTCAGTGCTGCTAACTGCAGATTTAAGTACAAGGAGCCCCTCAGGGTGCCCTGTGGGCATGGAGGAGGGTGGCCTTGGTGGGGACACAGGCACCCAGTATGACGCTCTCATCCTCGCCTCTGGAGCTCCAGAGCTGGGCTGAGCTAGGAGGCACATGGAGGTTGGTGGCATGTAGTCCTCGCACCCGGTTACGGCAGGTCACTCCAGGAGACCTGAGCTCTGGGGCAGATGTTACTCGTGGTCTCTGTAACTTGGGCCAGCTGTGTAAAACTGCAGTGGGCCTCGTTTTGTTTTGTTTCCCTGTCAAATCTGTCCTGTGCCCCAGGTGCTTCACAGGGTTTGGGTGAAGATCATATGGAATTAGGCATGTGAAAGGACCTCCAAAGTTTACAGCACAGAGAAGGTGCACGGCAGTGTTATCCATCCATGTGCCTGTCCATCTACTCAGTGAACATATTATCCATCCATCCGCCCATCCATCTACTCAGTGAACATTTATTTGAACCTTGGGAAGGTTGCAGATGTAGCAGTGAGCAACACAGGCCAAAACCCTTGCCTTCAGGAAGTTGACATTCCTGTTAGGAGAGGCAGACAGTGAACAAATAAGAATAATACATAGAATGGCTGTTGTTGATGAGAGCTGTGGAGAAAAGTAAAGCAAAAGCTAGGAAGGGAGATAGGAGCTCCAGGAAAGGGGTGGCTATTTTAATAGAATGGTCAGGGAAAACTCACGATAAGGGGACATTTGAGCTGTGACCAGAACTGTGACCTGGAGGAACTCGTGTTCTGGGCGGAGGGGACAGCAAGCCCCAAGGCTGCGCACGGTGTACCGGGGGCCCGCACAGAGGCTAGGAGGACTGGAGTGCAGTGAGAGAGGTGAAGAATCATAGGATTGCCGTTATTACTATTTCACGTAAGGTGCTGTATTCCAAAGCCCTTGAGCTTTCTATCTTCTCAACATAAATTTATTGATTCCCTACTAGGAGCCAAACGAGCACCAAGTTTAGTACTCGGTGCTGAGGATAAAGCACTGAGCCAAATAGATACAATCTGTGTATAGTCAGAAGGGCAGAGACACATTGAACAAAGGGTGATTTAATTATAATTGTGATAAGTACCGTGGAGGAAATGTACAGAGGGTAAACAGGGGACCAAACTTAGCTGGGACATCTTTCCTGAGGAAGTTCCGTGTAAGCTGTGACCTGGGGGAGAGGTTGGATTTAGCGCAGTGGCGTGTGCATTGTGTGCATGTGTGTGTGAGCGTGACGGGGAAGGATGTGGAGAGATTCCCTTTTGTACAGAGGTCACCGACTGGCAGCTCACAGGCCGAATCCATTCCATAGACTCGATTTATTTGGCTTGCGGTGTTGAAATTTGTGAATGACTTGCCAACATTTAAAGATCAGGAGTTATCTCATTAAAATCTGTGTATTTGTTTTCCACTTGTTGAAAAATCAGATCAGGCCCTGTTGGGATGCCAGGGGCAACAGTCTCCTTGGGGCTGGTGTTTGCCTCAGTGCACTCCCCTGAACTGGGGGGCTTTGCTCATTGGCGGGGGCACTGAGGTTTGTAAGCAGCAACAAATCATCAGTGCTTTTTAGGGGAGAGGGGAGTGTTTAAGTACGCTGCTTCAGGAATCAGATGGACCGGGTTAGAATCTGGTTCTCACACCCACATGGCTGCTTGATGGTGAGCAAGTTACCTCACCTCCTTCTGTCTCAGTTTCCTTAACTGTTCAGTGGGGATACCGTTGTCTTCCGCAGAGTCATTTTATGAGGATGATGTGTCTGAAGTGCTAAACTTGGCAATGGGAAGTGCTCAGTTAATAATAGCTGCTGGTGGTGGCAAGCTGTGGCGGTGGTATTAATACCATCTCATTCCTTTCCTCTCTGCAGCATGTCATGGTTCAGTGGCCTTCTGGTCCCCAAAGTGGATGAACGCAAAACAGCCTGGGGTGAACGCAATGGGCAGAAGCGCCCTCGTCACAGGACCCAGACCAGCGGCTTCTGTGCGCCCCGCTACATGAGCTGCCTCCAGGACTCGCAGCCGCCCAGCCCCACTCCTGCTGCCCCACCTCGGTGCCCCTGGCAGGACGAGGCCTTCATCCGGAGGGGCGGCCCAGGCAAGGGCGCTGAGCTGGGGCTGCGGTCCGTGGCCCTGGGCTTTGAGGACACTGAGACAGCAGCAGCAGGCGGCATAGCTGAGGTGTCACCTGATGTAGTGCCCAGAAGCAGGCGATCCTGCTGGCGCCGTCTGGTGCAGGTGTTCCAGTCGAAGCAGTTCCGCTCCGCCAAGCTGGAGCGCCTGTACCAGCGGTACTTCTTCCAGATGAACCAGAGCAGCCTCACGCTGCTGATGGCGGTGCTCGTGCTGCTCATGGCTGTGCTGCTGGCCTTCCACGCTGCACCCGCCCGCCCCCAGTCTGCCTATGTGGCCCTGCTGGCCTGTGCGGCCATCCTCTTCGTGGTGCTCATGGTGGTGTGTAACCGGCACAGTTTCCGCCAGGACTCCATGTGGGTGGTGAGCTACGTGGTGCTGGGCATCCTGGCAGCTGTTCAGGTCGGGGGCGCCCTGGCAGCCAACCCCCACAGTCCGTCCACAGGCCTCTGGTGCCCTGTGTTCTTTGTCTACATCACCTATACACTCCTACCCATCCGCATGCGGGCAGCTGTCTTCAGTGGCCTGGGCCTCTCCACCCTGCATTTGATCTTGGCCTGGCAGCTCAACCGTGCTGATGCCTTCCTCTGGAAGCAGGTGGGTGCTCAGGAAGGGCGGTGTGGGGGCACCAGGCTGCGAATGAGGAGGGTCTGGTAGCTGATGGTGGGTGGGCCATGTGTGGGTACTGAGCGCTATACCTGGGAGGAGGGGCAAGTGATGGGAGGCCAAGTTTCAGGGGATGGCCTTCAGCTGGGGTCTGGGCCAGAGGACACTGTTGAGGGGAGGGAGGGCTCCAGGACCCAAGCCTGTGCCCTCAGTGTGAGCCACAGTCTCCACCTCTTTGGCCTGAGGCCCTTGAAATAGGGTAGTGTCGTCTGTGGTAACATAGAGTAGGGCTGGAGATGGCACTGTGATGTTCAGGCCCAGAGGGCACTGTAGGCTACCATCCAGGCCTTGACAAGTCTGTCCCCAAGTTGATACCTGAGACTCAGGCCCTGGTGCCTGAAAAGTAGCTCTAGGTGGTGATCTGGAGCGATGGAGCAGCTTTTAGATGGAGTTAGCAAGGGAGAAGTGGCCTCTCTCCTGGACCACATTTATCTCTGAGAGGGCAGGGAAGGTGAAGAGTGGGGTCTGTTCTCTCCTGGGCTGGGAGTGCTCTGAGTAAGGTTGGACCATAGAAGAGGGGTGTTAGGTAGGGTGTGATCTCATCCGGCCCTCACCCACTGGGCACCAGAGGTCCGGCAGCCCCACCTTAAGTTCCTCTGCCTGCACTGGCTGCCGTTGCCGAGGTCCGCGTGGTGTGTGAGGGCGGGCTTGGCAGCATGGTGGTGAGTGAGAAATAAAGGCTCTGCTGCGGGAGCACCTGGTTGTCCAGTGAGCTGTGTTCTCCCCTGTGAGGGCCTAGACAGCTAGCCTCACCTCTTCCAGCCTTAGTTTACCAGTGTATAAAACTGGGATCAAAATAGTATCCACCTGAAGATGCTCTTGGGGCTGTGCCCTCTCCCAGAGCGAATCTAACCGTCAGGGCGGGGCAGCCGTCTCCCCTGGGCAGGGAGGTGTGCGGAATGTGTCGGGGTTGATGGCCAGTGAAGGGCACATGGGAAGTTCCTTTCAGAGAGACATCGGCTTGTAGAGTGTGCCATCTCACGCCGTCCCCTGCGCAGGGAGCAGGGCCAGGCTGCCTTGCCCAGGTGACCCTTCAGGGGCTGCTGTAGGCACAGACCCCAACCAGCACACCTCATGATCCTGCCATTGGCGCCCTTGATTTAGAGGGAGCCAGCCTCTGCCTTTCCCAGGGCTTGTGGCCTGTAGTTCACCCTAGCCCCACCCACAAAGAAGAAGTTACCTGGGGCTCCCAGAGTGAGAAGCTGGGTGCTCTGGCCCGATGCCCTTCCCTGCCTAGCCTGTGCTCCCGGAACAGAATGTACTTTTTTAGAAGTAACTTTATAGCCCTTTTGTTTGTGAAGCAAGTGCCTGCAGGGCACTGTCAGACCTCTTAAAGGGCCAGGTTCTTCTACCCCGCCTAGCCCCCCACTCCAGTCCAGGGTAGCAGTCAAACTGGGCTTTGGACTTGGACTGCCCTTCTGGGGAAGGAGGAGCTTGGAGGTGGTGCCTCCCCCTGCACCCCAATCCTCTGGCTGCCCAGGGGTGGGTGGGTGTCTCTTCCCTACCCTCAGCTGGCATGGTTCCTGGAGCCAGGCCCAGTGCCTGACTGGGGAGGTACAGTCCCATGGAGGCCAGGACTCTGCCAGCCTCCCGCCTCCCCAGGGACGCCTGGCTGCAGCCTCACCCAGTGGGTCCCAGCAGGCTCATTCTTGGGATGAGTGGAGAAAGTTGGACCTGCCCTTTGCTGGTCTCCGGGGCCAGGGCGCCCCTGCCTCCTCTCTGAGCATACCGCCCCTGCCCCTGGGCCCAGTTGGCCCATGGGTTCTGAGTGGGGTGGGGATGTGGTCTCCTCTCTAGGCTTCTTGGGCAGCCCCTTTGCAGATCCAGCTTTACTCACACTCATAGGAAGGAGCCTGTAGTCTCCACTCATTCAGACACACTGAGAGTTTCACTCAGTGAACTCTGCCCAGCCTGGAGGCTCCTACAGTGCCCTGGCGTCCATTTTTTTCTCACAGTCCGATAGGGGTCTGTGTACAGATCTATTTCAGTCTCTCGTCCCCCTTCCCCTTCCCTCTACCATGACTCACATTTTCCTCTTGGGCTCCTGGGGCTAGGAAGGGAAGTTGCTTGGTTTGCCCCCCCTTTCCTTCTCCCCCACTGGGGGCTATTCTTAGAAACCCCTGAGGGAGATAGTGTACCCCCCTCTTCACCCCTGCTGCTGGGAGGGGGGCCTAGAAGGCTGGACTTGGAAGGGAGACTGGGAGACCAACGCTGGAGGGTCAGAGCTGGATATGGCTCAGGGGTTAGCCAGACCCCTCTGTCTTACTCAGGAAAAGTGAAGCTGAGGTCCCAGAGGTGAACTGACCTGCCCAGTTTGCAGGACTAGATATGGTTGTGGGCAGAGCCCAGAACTCCTGGCTTCCATTTGGTGCTCTTTCTCTCCCTTCTCCCCAAACCAGAGCCCTGCCCCAGCCAACTCGGGTGGAGCCACAAATGCCAGGTTAACCCCTGGGTTTCCAGAAGCACTGAGGTTGGTTCCCTTTAAACTTGCTCTCCAGTTAGTGCTGCTGATGCTGATTGAGGGCTGAACATCCTGGGATCAGGGTCCCAGGCTGTGGGGCCTGGCTGGGCCAAGTGTTGGGGGTGGCTGGACATGGTGGCGCCCCAGCACAGTTAGGAAGGGTTCTTCGCATCTGTAGAATTGATGACTCCCCAGCTTGGGCTCCAAGGCGGGGCCTTGAGCTTGGGTAAGTGGAGTGAGTAGGAACCTCGGACACCTGGAATGTACTGTTCAGCAGGGTTAGGACTGACGCTTTGGAGTCTGACTGTCCTGGACTCAAGTCCCACACCAGTCACTGCTAGCTGTGTGGTCTTGGGCAAGTTACTTAGCTTCTCTGGGCCTGAGTCCCTCACCTTTAGAGTGAGATACAGTGTTACTTATTTCATAGAGTTGTAAGAGGTATATTTGTTAATCTATAGGAGACTTGTATATGGAATCTAGATACATTGTAAGCAGCAAACAAATTAGCTCCAGTAATAATAATGATAATTATTATTATATCAGGGTAAGGAGGGACCTTGGAGATCTTCCTGTGCTTCCTCTCCTGGTTCTCTAAGAGCAAACAGGCCCAGAGATGAGATGGTTTGTCCCGGGCACTCACTGGAGCATGGAGAGCCCAGGTCCCCAGGGCACTGACCTGCAAGGAGAGCCACACGCAGAAGCAGCAGCATTTGTTTTTGTTTCAGGTGTTTGTGGGGCAGGAAGCCATAGTGTGCTAGGCACAGGCGTGTGATGCACCTGGCCCTGGTTGGTGCTTCTGCTCCCAGGAGCTGTGAGAAGATCTCATTTCTAGCCATGGAGTGATCCAGGAAGGGAGCTGGAGTCTTGTGAGGGGTAGGGGAGGTGTATTGCAGGGGTGGGGACAATTGGGGACCGATGGCATAGGATCCTGACTTCCTCCGCAAACGAGTTCATCTGCCGAATCTAGCTAGTGGCACCTGTGCGTGGGCAGGGTGGTCACTGGCCTGCCTCTGCCACCTCCTGCAGCTCGGTGCCAACGTGCTGTTGTTTCTCTGCACCAACGTCATTGGCATCTGCACACACTACCCGGCGGAGGTGTCTCAGCGCCAGGCCTTTCAGGAGACTCGTGGTTACATCCAGGCCCGGCTGCACCTGCAGCATGAGAATCGGCAGCAGGTGGGCTGCTCTCCCTGAGGTGACCCTCCCTCACCTCGCCCCAAATAACGTGCAGGTTGGACCTGCTGCCTCCTATAGCTCCGTAGAATAAGGGAGAAGGGTTCCCTGGCTGAGTATCGCAGAGGCCCCATGACAGTGGGGTTTCTGACCTGTCTGAGGTGGGAGCACCTCTGAGGGGCGGTTGAGTAGGGGTCCCCTGGAGATGACTAGGATGTCCCTTGCTGAGCGCTGTAGTGGAGGAGGGTCAGGCCATGGTCTGGAAGAGAAGTTCAGATCTCCAGAAAGGTCTGGGAGGGCTCTGGGGATGTGGAGGCACCAGGAGGGACTAAAACGTGAGGCCAAGAGAACAGCCATGCCCTGTCAAAACCACTGGTCTAGGAGAGGCTGCTGCTGTCCGTGTTGCCCCAGCACGTTGCCATGGAGATGAAAGAAGACATCAACACAAAGAAAGAAGACATGATGTTCCACAAGATCTACATCCAGAAGCATGACAATGTCAGGTAGGGTGGGGCAGGAGGATGCCAGGGAAAGCGCGGGGCCTGGGCATCTTTGAGGGCCATGTGACACCTTCCATCTCCTGCCATCGTCCGCAGCATCCTGTTTGCAGACATTGAAGGTTTCACCAGCCTGGCGTCCCAGTGCACCGCCCAGGAACTGGTCATGACCCTGAATGAGCTCTTTGCCCGGTTCGACAAGCTGGCTGCGGTGAGGGTGCTGGGGCTTGGGGGCAGGGCCAACCGGGGAGCGCACAGCCTCAGTGTGGCAGCCCAGGGGTTTCGGGGGGCACATGGAGTCTGCAGTGAAGGTGGTGGGCCAGGTGGGGTGGGCAACAGAGTGACGTGACTCTCCCCCAACTCTCTCCCCTTCAGGAAAACCACTGCCTGAGGATCAAGATCTTAGGGGACTGTTACTACTGTGTGTCAGGGCTGCCGGAGGCCCGGGCAGACCACGCCCACTGCTGTGTGGAGATGGGAGTGGACATGATCGAGGCCATCTCGTAAGCAGCGCCCCCGCCTCGCAGGCTCCCTAGAACTGAGGGTGTCCCACACTGCTCCTGCTCTTCGATATGTCCTCAGCGTTTTTCCTTAGTCTTGGCCAGTTTCTCTGTCTTTGAGATCTGTCACTTGGGAGGAGGATGGATCTTTCTTCAGCCCTTGTAAGGCCCCCGCGTACCTGAGACTGCAGCCAGTGGGGTTAGGGTAAGGGCAACCAGGGTCAAGGGCTGGAGAGAAGGTCCACTGAACAGGCCTGTGGGGAGAAGAGTGATGCCTCCGCTCCTAGTTCAGCCCCACAGATGCTGTGGGGCCCTGCGGGCGAACACAGTCCTCGAACATTGGTCCTCGAGCATCATGCAGCCTTCCGCTCACATCCAGCCAAGGCTGTGCTCCTGTTCCCTGCCTCTGGGTCTGTCCTTGCCCACCTGGCTCCAGGGGAGGCGGAGGGCCTGGGCTCTGGGTTGGAAATGGGGAAGACCATGCCAGGAGCTGAGCCAGAGCTGCCTCCCCCCAGGCTGGTGCGTGAGGTGACAGGTGTGAATGTGAACATGCGCGTGGGCATCCACAGCGGACGCGTGCACTGCGGTGTCCTTGGCCTGCGGAAATGGCAGTTTGATGTGTGGTCCAATGACGTGACTCTGGCCAACCACATGGAGGCGGGGGGCCGAGCAGGGTGAGTGTGGAGTCCAGGTGGTGAGGGCGGGAGCCCGGTGGGAGAGCCCAGGCCTTACCCTGCTGCGCCCACACAGCCGCATCCACATCACTCGGGCCACGCTGCAGTACCTGAATGGGGACTACGAGGTGGAGCCCGGCCATGGCGGTGAGCGCAACGCATACCTCAAGGAGCAGCACATCGAGACCTTCCTCATCCTGGGCACCAGCCAGAAACGGGTCAGGCCAGGGTGGGTCAGGGGAGGGACAGGCTGGGAGAAGAACAAGAGAGGGTTGCAGGAAGAGGCCTTCTCTGGGCCCCTTTTCTGAGCCTGTACCCATGCTGCCCACGCAGAAAGAGGAGAAGGCCATGCTGGCCAAGCTGCAGCGGACCCGGGCCAACTCCATGGAGGGGCTGGTGCCCCGCTGGGTGCCCGACCGTGCCTTCTCCCGGACCAAGGACTCCAAGGCTTTCCGCCAGATGGTGAGAGCCTGCAGCACTGGGACCTTAGTCTCACGGTCTTGTCTCCCTTAATGCTCTGTGCCCCCTTCCCTCTTCTGCCTGCCTTGTGGCCGCCATCTCTGTGAATGCCTTCTGGTACTGGGGGCCAGAGGGCTGATTTCGTCCCCAGAGCACACAAGGACCCTGAGCGGGGTAGCAGGGCAGACCGCTTTCACCTCACTCACATACTTTGTCCCTTTCTCCAGGGCATTGATGATTCCAGCAAAGACAAGTAAGTCAGGTTACTGAGGGGGGAGAGGAGGGTGGGGGCAGGCATTTGCAACTGGGATAGGGTTGTGGGGAGCAGAGTTCCCCTGCCTCTCCTGGGCCTGAGATGTGTCATGTGGGAGCAGGTCTTGCTCTCCCTCTCTCTGGGTGCTGCCCAGGCCCTTCCCTTCTCATGGCTTCTCACTTGGCCATGCTCCTGTGCCTGGTGAAGCCATGTCCTCTGCCCTCAGCCGAGGCGCGCAAGATGCCCTGAATCCCGAGGATGAGGTAGACGAGTTCCTGGGCCGTGCCATCGATGCCCGCAGCATCGATCAGCTGCGCAAGGACCACGTGCGCCGGTTCCTGCTCACCTTTCAGAGAGAGGATCTTGAAAAGAAGGTTTGGAGGATGCCGGGGCAGAAGGAGTGGGGCAGGGGGAGGAGGTGGGTCCAGGCAGGGAAGTCTGAGCACAGGCAAAGGAACGGGAGAGGGTTTTGGGGGACGGGGCAGTGACCACAGAGCATGGTGGGGATTCCTATCCATCGGGCCAACTGCTTCTCCCCCTCGAGGTCCCTGGCAGCTCATTGCCTGCCCAGGGCAGAGCCCAGTGCAGCTCAGCCTCCTCTCCCTCAGTACTCACGGAAAGTGGATCCCCGTTTTGGAGCTTACGTGGCCTGTGCCCTGTTGGTCTTCTGCTTCATCTGCTTCATCCAGCTCCTCGTCTTCCCACAGTGAGAGCCCTGCCCCTCCTTGCTCAGCCTCTCTTCCCTCCAGCACTTCCAAGGACCTTTCTAAACACCCACATGAGCCCACAGTCCCTGGAGCCTGAGCCCTGCCCTTCTGGGGAGCGGGGAGCGGGACAAGGACACCCAGATTTCCAGAGTAACATTTTCTTGGACCCTCTTCTGCCCCAGCTCAACGCCGATGCTTGGGATCTATGCCGGGATCTTCCTGCTGCTGCTGATCACTGTGCTGACCTGTGCCCTGTACTCCTGTGGCTCTGTGAGTAGGGCCCTTCCAGGGCCCCTGCAGGAGGGCAGGCTGGGCCAGGCGTGGGCACGTGGGGCAAGGGAGGAGAAGGTCATGTCTCTTCCATGGGGCCCCACCCCTGGGTGGCCTTAGCCCCTGGCTGATGTGGTCTCCAACTCATCTTTTGCCTACCTCCAGCTTTTCCCTAAGGCCCTGCAACAACTGTCACGCAGCATTGTCCGCTCGCGGGCCCACAGCACGGTGGTTGGCATCTTTTCGGTCCTGCTTGTGTTCACCTCTGCCATTGCCAACATGGTAAAGGTCCACCCCTCCCGGGTGTCAAGCACTGCTCTGGGCACTGGGGTACAGAGATGAGTAAGGCACATTTCCTGCCCTCAGGGAGCCTGTTCTCCCCAAAAAGGGGGTGAGGTCAACTCCAGTCTTCCCTCCTCCTTGATCCCCTCACCTCTTGTCATCCCTCAGTGAGAATGTGGGCCCCTGGTGTATAAGGCACCTGGGCATGGCCTTGGTAACCCATTCCTTCCTTGGTTACTTTGATACACCTCTCCCCACTTCTGCAGTTCACCTGTAACCACACCCCCATTCGGACCTGCGCAGCCCGGACGCTGAATTTAACACCTGCCGACATCACCGCCTGCCACCTGCAGCAGCTCAATTACTCTCTGGGCCTCGATGCTGCCCTGTGTGAGGGCACCGCACCCGCCTGCAGCTTCCCTGAGGTGTCCAAGCCATGTTCAGGCGGGGCGGGGGGCGGGGTTCCTGATCAGCACCAGCTGTTGACCCCTCTGTGCCAGGCCCAGTGATGGGCACTGGGCACCCAGGGCCTCACCAGAGTTGCCAATTCTCAGAGCAGTCAGGGTAGCCGGGGCCCTTGTGTGCGGTAGCGGCTGACTGTAGAGGGTGGAGGGGGTTCAGGTTTGGGGTTATGCAGGGGACTACAGGGCTCCCTCTGCACAGGGGCACTTGGGCTTTTGCCTTCACCCAACACTGCCTCTGCTGTCGCCCCCAGTACTTTGTCGGGAACATGCTGCTGAGTCTGTTGGCCAGCTCTGTCTTCTTGCACATCAGTAGCATCGGGAAGTTGGCCATGATCTTTGTCCTGGGGCTCATCTATTTGATGCTGCTTCTGCTGGGCCCCCCAGCCACCATCTTTGACAACTATGATCTGCTGCTTGGCGTCCATGGCTTGTGAGTTCACCCTCTGGCCCTTTCATCTCCCAGAAGCCTCTCTGTGTCCAGGCCCCTTGTGACCTTGGAATGTCACCACTCACCCCTCACCTGTGGGGGGAATGGAGGTAGTGGAGGAGCTCCCAGCATAAAACCCCAAATTGTCACCCCAAGGAAACACCAGTCCTGGGAAATCCCTGTGTTTTTAGTCTAGACATTAAAAAAAAATTCCCTTTTGAATTTGCATGATGCTTTCATATCCACTCTTGTAGGTCACACAGCTGCTTGGTGGCAGAGCCCTGGCTAGGAACCAAAACTTCTGACTCCTCCTTGAGGGCTTTGCCTGGGACGCCACACCGGCCTTTCCTCTGTAAAACCCCACCCCTTGTCGTATGTGGCCATAGCGTGGTATAGTTGAAAAAGCTTCTGGAGTCCACCGGGTTTGAGTCCCTGCTCTGCCACTCACTAGCTGTGTGATCTTGGACAGGTGATTGTCTTTTCTGAGCCTGAACTTCCTCATCTGTAAAATGACAATGCCACCTGTGTCCCAGGGTAGTTGCGGAGGTGATAGTAGCTAATACTGTTGAAGGCTGACTGCATGTCAGGCACTGTGCTAAGCCTTTTGTATATATTACTTAGATCTGATTCTTCTTGTATTGATGAGGAAACAGGCTTGGACAGTTAAGCAACTTGTTCCAAGTCACATAGCTGGTAAGTAGAGGAGCCAGGAGTGGAACCTCTGCTCTTAGTGAGTGAATATGAGCAAAGCCCTGGCCCAGTGTCTGTTTATAGTATGTGCTCAGTAAGCAGTTTCTGTCTCCCCTTCCACACCCCCACTTGGTATCAGAACTGATGACTTTGTCTCTTGTGTCTTCCTGCCAGGGCTTCTTCCAATGAGACCTTTGATGGGCTGGACTGGTGAGTGAGGGCTCTGAGGCGGCGAAGCGCAGGGCTGCCAGTGCCTCCTTCAGACACTGAGCATGCCTCTGCTTACCTGCAGCCCAGCCTCAGGGAGGGTGGCACTCAAATACATGACCCCCGTGGTTCTGCTGGTGTTTGCGCTGGCACTGTATCTACATGCTCAGCAGGTGGAATCAACTGCCCGCCTCGACTTCCTCTGGAAACTCCAGGTGACTGGGTGGGCAGGGGAGGGAGGCAGGATTTTGGAAGCAGAGCCTGGGCTAGCTGGAAGTGCATCTTGTTAGCTGGCCAAGGCTCTGGCTACCCCAAGGCCACCCTGGCTCTGTGCCTTCTCTCTGTCCCTGTCCCAGCTGCCTTCATGGCACTTTGCCTGTTCTTGAGGCCTCCTCTGTCCATGCCTTTCTTCTTCCACACAGTTCCCTCTGATGCCCATCTGCAGGCATTGTCTGCTGCACCCACCCCTTATGAGTGTTGGGCAGTGGGTGATGGGCGTGGTGTCCACAGGCAACAGGGGAGAAGGAGGAGATGGAGGAGCTCCAGGCATACAACCGGCGGCTGCTGCACAACATTCTGCCCAAGGACGTGGCCGCCCACTTTCTGGCCCGGGAGCGGCGGAACGATGAGCTCTACTATCAGTCGTGTGAGTGCGTGGCTGTCATGTTCGCCTCCATTGCCAACTTCTCTGAGTTCTACGTGGAGCTGGAGGCAAACAATGAGGGTGTCGAGTGCCTGCGGCTGCTCAACGAGATCATCGCTGACTTTGATGAGGTGCTTGTCCAGTTGACTGGTGCTGGCGGAGCGGGGAGAACTTTGGCTGAGAAGGCCAGGATTGGAGGGGGTTGGTGGGGGAGGGAGGGAGGCAGCAAGGAGGTGAGCCCCACTGCGGGCAGGGTCATCAGTGTTGGGGAGCAGAGAAGAACAAGAGGATGTGAAGGGGACAGGGTAGGTACCAGGTGAACGTCATTGAAGAAGAAGGTGAGAGTCTGTGGACAGAGCCCCATGAACCAAGTAAGCAAGATGGTCCCTTGAATGGAGGAAATAGAAGCCAAATGTAAGGAAGTGTCCTGAACACCCAGGCTGGGAGTAGACTTTCCCCTGTTCTGGAGGGGAGGCAGTTCCTCACACTGGCCTCAGTTTCCTGAAAGGTGAGGGTTGGACTCATTGGTGCTCGATATCCCTTCTGTGGTTCTGGATTCTGTGAGTGAGCTATTGAGTTGACCTGAAGCTGTTTGCTCCAGCCCTGGCCTGGCTTCTGATGGTGGCCTGGTGAAGGAGGCCTGTTTTCCTGGCTCCTCAGGCCTGCACTGACAGCAGCAGCTGGAGGGAGGCTCTCTCACTAAAAGGAGTTGAGCTGTTGAGACAGGAAAGTGGGGAGTGGGTGGGCCAGGGCACGGCAAGGACTGAGCCCTGGGGCAGGGCTGGGTGTGGCCTCTTGGCCTTGACAGCCGAGTCCCCCGTACTGTCCAGATCATCAGTGAGGAGCGATTCCGGCAGCTGGAGAAGATCAAGACTATTGGTAGCACCTACATGGCTGCCTCCGGGCTGAACGCCAGCACCTACGATCAGGTGGGCCGCTCCCACATCACTGCCCTGGCTGACTACGCCATGCGGCTCATGGAGCAGATGAAGCACATCAATGAGCACTCCTTCAACAACTTCCAGATGAAGATTGGTGAGGGGCCTCGTTGCCTAGAGGGCTTCCCAAGTGAGCAGGAGGATAGCATCACACATTCCCCATCAGGACCCCCGTGGGTTTCCTTTCTCACTGCGTTGTCTGACAGGGAGGACAGAGGGCATTCATTGAGGGCCAGCCATGTTAGGCACTGTTCTAGACGTTTGTGAGCACACTTTAGCCCTCACATTATCATCCCCTTTTACAGATACACTGACTCTCAGAGGCTAAGTAAGTAGCTAGGAAGTGGCTCACCTGGGATTCACGACCAGGTTTCTGTCAACCGCAGGATCTGTCTGCCGGTCTGATCAGGGGCACTTCCTCTCAGGGAAACTGAGGGTGGGAGCGGCTAATGGCACAGCTTGTGGAGTCAGACTGGTTTGAATTCTGGACGTTCCACTTACTGTGACTTATTTAATAAGTCACCAAACTTCTCTTAGCTTCACTTGCCTTATCTGCAAAATGGGGATGATAATACCTATCTTTGAGGGCTGTTGAAAGGGTGAAATACTAACGGAAAAGCTTATCAGAGCGGTTGGCACAGAGCACAGTATCGGACCTACACTCAGTAGGTCCGATACTGTTGCAGCAGAGCTGTATTAACTCAGGAGCTCCTCAAGTGACAGGACCATTCTTTACAACCAACACACTTGTCCCTTTGCCACTCTGTCCTCTGGGTTCTTCTAAAGGGTCCGGGAGGCGGGTGACTCCCCGGGCTGACCCTGGGACAGCCACCTGTCTCGGTGTCTCACTGCTCTCGCCACCCCAGGACTGAACATGGGCCCAGTGGTGGCAGGCGTCATTGGAGCCCGGAAGCCACAGTACGACATCTGGGGGAACACGGTGAATGTCTCCAGCCGGATGGACAGCACGGGCGTTCCTGACCGGATCCAGGTGAGGGCACTTTGAGCAGAGGCTGGGACAGGTCTGGGTCCAGAGGGCTTCTCTAGGTCCCTTTCTGCAGTCATTAGGACAGGGGTAGGGTGGCAGTGTGCTGTGGTTGGTGGGATGGGGACTGGGGGAGGGCAGCCAGTGTGATGAGAGGTCCCATGGGCCCCTGCAGATAGAGCAAGAAGAATCCCAGGCTAAGTAGTCTCCCTTCCCACCCCCTAGGTGACCACGGATCTGTACCAGGTTCTAGCTGCCAAGGGCTACCAGCTGGAATGTCGAGGGGTGGTCAAGGTGAAGGGCAAGGGGGAGATGACCACCTACTTCCTCAATGGCGGCCCCAGCAGTTAACAGGGCCCAGCTACAAATTTAGCTGGAGGGACCAAGGTGGGCATTCGCATGGACTCTGTGCTCGCTGGGTGGAGCTGTGGCAGGGGCACCGAGCCTCAACACCCTGCTAACCACAAAAGGGAACACCCCAGCTGGCTGTGCTTGGACCATGCTCATCTGCCCTCAGGCTGGAGAACGAGGGATTACCAAAAGGGTTTTGCAAGTGACTGTCTTTTTAAATTGGGGCAGGGCTGTTCCCTCTCCTCTCTTCCAGCTTTTGGGAGCAGGGGAGGGGGCAGCAGCAGAGGCAGTGGGAGCCCTCCTGACTGAAGGATGAGAATGGCAGCTTGCCGTGCCTGCCCTTTCCTGTCTGGGCGACAGGCTCAGGGCTGGGCCCTCACTTTCCCTCTTTCCTGGGAATATTTTGTACAAAGACTGGGGTAGGTGTGAAGAGTGCCTATTCCATGCTTGCCTTTGCTATGCCTGAATCTCCAGCACGGTCCTGGAGGCCCCCCACCCCAGCCAAGTCTCCCTCCTAGGCACAGGGCAGAGGAGAGAGATGCACCTGGGACCCAGCTCTGCCCATATTTCAGGGGAATGTTTCCATTTGCCAAATCCTAGTCCCAGGATCTGTCCCCAAAGGGGAACAAAGGGACTTCTAACAGCTCAGATTTAGCCCCAGTTCCTGCAAAGCACCAGGGAAAGGGGCATCTGGCTTCACTGGTACTGTGAAAATGCCCAGCCAGACAGCAGGCATTTGTGTGCGGATGTCAGATCAGGAGCTGGAAGTTCACCTGCAGGTGCCAAAGAGCAGGCTGGCCAGGGAGAGGGGTGGGACGAGACTGGCCTGAGGGCCCCGACGGTCAGGATGGTCACTCTGCCCCAGTGCTCTCTTGTGGGCTGCTGGCAAGGGGCATGGAGCATCCCTACCCCTTCTATTGCCAAATTAGTAAAGGGCCAGGGCATGGAGGAAGATGACCCTGACCCCAGACCTGTCCTCCCAAGCCTTTGGTACTGGGGAGGGCCTGTGCGTCTGTGCAGTATGTGTGCATGTTTGTCTTTATGTATGTGTCTGTTTGCCGGGGCTGTGTATCCCCATGCTCCTGGTCTTCAGCTCTCCGTCCCAGGCTGCCTCTCTCCTGTGGGCCTCTGTCTTCGGGGAATAAGGCAGGGTTTCCGGTTTCAAGGGATGCAGAGAGATGCCCAGGTTGCACAGCAGTGGGATTCGGTATTGTAGCAAGAGGAGGGGTTTCTGGGGAGAGGATCCTTTTTGTGCCAAATCCCTAAGTGCCATTTGGGGGCCATGTGTGCAGCATGACTGTCTCCCTGCGTGGGGTGGGACCAAGCCTGAACTGTCTGGGGTCTGGTGGACAGAAGCTCAGGAATTTCCTGGGTTCCCCAGCTTGTGTCCTGGGATGTGGTATGCTTTGGGACAGGGGTAGCATGGGATCCCTCTGAGGACCCAGATACTGGTACTAGGGGTTGGGGAAGGGGAACCTGAAAGTTGGCCTTCCCCAATCTTTAGCCTGAGTCTAGCATGTTCTTGGCTCCCCAGTCCCTGTGAGGCCTGAAAGGGCTGGCAGGAGGGTTAGGAGGCTGAACTCTAGATTCCCTTCCTATCTTTGCTGTCTTTTTATCCTTTTCCTGGCAACCTCCTTGCCTCTGGCCTGAATTAGCTGGTGCCTTGGTTTCTCTGTCTATACCTATTTAAGCCAGAGTCATTAGCCAGATTTTGCTTGAAGGTTGCTTTGTCTTGGAGGTGATTAGAGGCAGAGGAAAGAGGGTCCCGGAGTTGCTGGGTTGGGAGGAGAAGGTGGCACTCTGTTCCTTCCTCATGCCCTTTCTGACTGTAGCTCCTGTAGAGGCCTGGTTTCTGATTGGAAGTCTCCACACACCGACCAAACAAGCCTTCAGGCACTGCACTAGACAAGGCAGGAGGAGGGAAAAGGCTAGCTGGTCCAGACAGAAAATCAACTTCCCTACCCCCGGCCATATTCTTGGATAGGAAGGGACTGCTTGGAGCCATGGGGTGAGGTGAGGGTATAAGGAGACCCGGGCGGGAAGACCCCAATCTGGGTGACTTGTCTCTGCCTCTAAGGGCCTGTCCACACCCAGCTCCCCATACCACAGTGCCAGCCATGCTCTTCACCCGGGCTCCATTGTCCCCTTCCTCACCAGCTAGTGAGGAAGTCAGTGGATGGGAGGCCCAGGGACTTGGTTTTATACTGTAACCACTGAGGGAATGGGGAGGGTAATGTACCATGTATTTCAGTGAAATATTTAATATATTTAAATATCAATAAAATCAAACTCTTTGTAAAATTCCCTGTTCTCTGCAGCTGTTCTGGGCCTTGGGTTGGGTCAGAGTTGGCAGAGCCTGGTGTAGGGGCAGCCACCTGCCTGAGTGCTCGGTGGACCTCTCTCACCCGTGGCCAGAGGGCTTCCTTTGGTTTTCTCCCTGCCATGGGGAAGCCGAAGCGTCTTCAGAGAGCATAACTACTCTAGGCCCTTCAGCATCGTGCGGATCAGTGTGTCTTCCCAGATTTGTTACTCTGACCTCTTCCACATAGGAGGTTAGGACCCCGTGGTGGTCTTTCCAGTGCCCTGGCCCCTCCCAAAGCAAACACCAAGTTCTGGCTGCTTCAGCAGTCTCTCACATACCTGATCTCACAGGAATTTGGGCATTGGGATAATTTCTCTCCCCCTTAATTTCAGTGCACACAAGTGACTTATGGTCCGATCTAATTTTATTCTGCTTTTTCAGTCCCCTCCCCTCATTGGTCAGCTATCAGAACCAGGACACTTTCTTCCTCTTTCTCCTTCTTTGTTCTCCTGCCACAGTCTATCCCGTCCTTCTGCAAACACATCCTGCTCAGTACAGACTGAAGACTCTGTCACTGAGGACAGAGTGCTCCATAAACCTGAAAAAGAGAAGGCCTCAGATTCAGCCAGGCCAGGCCAGGCCAGGCCAGAATGTGTGTGTGTGTGTGTGTGCGCGCGCGCGTGCATGTGTGTGTGTGGTGGGGTCCTTATACAGAGCTCCTGAGACTGCCTCAGTGCAGAATGGGCAGGGGGTTGTTGAGGAAGTAGGACTGCTGCCAGTGGATGGTGGCTGGAGGGAGGGCAGGCAGCAAGGAAGGGAACAGACACTCCAGGGACCCCGCAGGAATGCTATAGATACTTGTCTCATGCCTGCCCAGAAGTCCTGTCCACAGAGGGAAACAAAGACACAGACAAATCTTTAACTCCTTTGAACGCCACCACTGCCCAGATTCTGGGGTCACTTTTCCCTGGTAATACCCAAACCACCTCTTCTATTCCCTAACTCTGAGTACAGATGAAACAGTCTTCGAGAATTTAAGTGAGAGGAGGGAGTACTTCCCATGGTCTCCCCACCTCACCCCTCCCAGCCTAACCTGGTCATTGGGCTTTTAATGAGGCAGTGGTGAGGGCCCTGGATCCAGGGCGTGGTCTCCTCTGGGCGCACTCCTGGGTCATGGGACCTCCAGAAGCTGAAGTTCTGAGCATCAGTCAGGGGTACTCTGAAGACTTGATTGGGGACTGAAAGTTTTGGGGAAGAACAGGTTATCCAATTTCTTTTAGTCCTCTACTCCCTTTTGTGCCTCAGGGCAGTATAAGGCCAGCCTAGCAACTGGGCCTGACCAGGTGCTGAGAAGTCCTAGGAATTCGGTCACCACACCCAGCTTTACTTCCGGATACCAGCATCTCACCCCCTTCATGGTCAGTTGAATCTGTTTTGGTCCTTCCTGCTGCTATTAAGGCCATCTCCAAGAGAGCTTTCCCCAAGGGCTATGATTGTGGAAAAGAAGTGGTCAGCTCAACTTGGCAAATGTGCAAGATGGGTCCCCAGTTCTTTTATTTTTTTTAGGCTTAATTATCCTCATTCCTGGCCCTTCTCTGTGAAATACTTCCCTCCTTTCGTTCAGTCAAATCTCTGAAACTTAGCAAACATACTACCTCATGTTTACATATGCTTATAAATATCATTTACCAAGTATCATGTTCTAAATGTTGTATTAGAGGTGTTTTTAAAATTTTGAAAGAATGTCAGACTTACTTAGATTTGTTTATATTTTCACTATTTATTTGGATAAATCTAATTATACCGCTGTATAAAATTTCTATATTTAAAAAATTCAGAATTAAACACTAATAATCTGGGCATTTGGTCTTTATAATCAACATTTTAAAAATCCCTAATATACCATTTTTGACTTAGTCATTTTCCTATTAATCAATAATAAGCTTGTAAAAAGTTTTGCTATTAGAAATAACTCTTAGTACTCCTTCATATATGTTGTCTTTGATTTCTGAAAGCATTTTAGTTTTTTAAATTAAACTTTGATTTTGAGATAATTATAGATGCACATATAGTTGTAAGGAACGATACAAAGAGATCCTGTGTACCCTTCACCCATTTCCTCCCAATGGTAACATCCTGGAAAACCACTGCACGATGTTACAACCATGCTATAAACATATCGATAGAGAACAGCTCCGTCACTACGTGATCCTGGAGTTGCCCTTTTGGAGCTACTCCCTCCGTCCCCTACACCTGCGCTTAGTAATCTATAATCATTTCTTCACTTCTATAATTTTGTTTTCTTGAGAATATTATAGTGCTTGTTTTGGCAGCACATACATTGAAATTGGAACGCAACAGAGATGATTGGCAAGGGTGACACACAAATCTGTGAAGCATTCCATATTTTAAAAAAAGAAAAGAAAGAATGCTGTATAATCAGCACCATGCAGTATGTGATCTTTTAGAGATTGGCTTCCTTTATATGGCATAATTCCTGGAGATTCCTACAAGTTATCGCATCTGTCAGTAGTTTGTCCTGGACACTTTCTTAAATGTCCATTTTCTCTAACTTTCATGCAATGCTAGAGCATTATTCCCTTTTCCAGATGGTCCACAGCAGGTGTGTTTAAAGGAACTTTCTTAAGGTCACATAGCTTGTTTGGAACTTAACTCAGGTTAAATCCCAAAGCTAGTACTCAGTCTACCCCTCCTCACAGGCATGACGCACAGAAATACACAAGTGCTTTCCTAAGTTGTCTCGTTTTTAGTTTGATCCACAGAGCAATCTGTAAGATTGGTAGAGCAGGCATTTTCTGTTTCAGTTTATTTTTTTTTAGCATTAAAAAATTTTGTTTTAGAGTCAGAGAGAGAAAGGGAGGAAAGGAGGGAGGGGGAGTGAGAGAAACATTGATTTGTTCCACTTATTTATGCATTCATTGGTTGCTTCTTGTATGTGCCCTGACCGGCCATTGAACCGGCAACCTTGACATATTAGGACGATGCTCTGACCAATGGAGCTACTAGGCCAGGGCTTGTTTTTTTAATGGATGAGGAAGCAGGTTAATTAAGGATAAGTGATATTTAAAAGAGGCAGAACTAGGTCTCAAACCTGGATCTTGTGCTTCCCAGTCTGATTCAACTTTTATCTTGCTCACTCCGCCACTCAGATCTACTTTCTCCCTCGTCTTCTCAGTCCCTTTTCTTGGCTCTTTTTCTCCTGTCCCAGAACCATGCCCCACCTCATCCCAGCCATTACTTAGGAACTCAGAGTAACCCACTTGAAGATACTTACATGTCTTTAACAACACCTTCCGTACAGCTTTGTGGTACTTTGTGTGGCTATTCTTGTGCACAGAATAATTCCCATCTTCTGAGTTAATTGGGGGAAGCCTTGTGGGCACCAGTTCCTTCTGGTCTGAAATGACAGCAAACTTGAACTGAGTACTTGTCAAAGGGGTCTGTGTGATGCTCTGAGTCTCTGGTGTATGGCAGGGATCTCTCCTAGCCACTTGAATCTGATTCTCGATTCTTGGGATCTCAGGAGTCAAATCACAATGCCTGTGACGGAGGGGAGGGTGGGAGAATCCAGTGATCAAGAGACCTCTCTAAACCAGTCTCTTATTCTTCAGTGACTCCTGGGCTTTGAGTGGCCTCCTGCTGGTATCAAGATAGATAGATACTTAGGATCAGTGCAGGCCAAAAAGGAAAAGAAAAAGGCACTTTATCCAGATAGACACTCCCTTTCTGGAATTGGCACATTTGCAGAGCTTTAATTGGTCCAATAGGGGAAGTTATGTTTGAGCTGAGTCTTGGACATTCAGAAGAAGTATGTGGGACATGGTAGTATCAGGAAGAGCAATTCAGGCAGCAAGATAGCAAGTGTTAGAAGCATTAGGGAGGACTCAGATTGCTATTGTTTTGGAGCCTGATTAGTGCTGGGTAAAGTGGAGCGGGACAATGCACAGACCTAGTGCAAAGTAGGGTAGGGTAGTGTGTGGTAGGGCAGAGTAGTACAGTGTAGATCTAGTATTCTTATGAGGGTTTGGGAATCTCCTCTGAGGCAAAACCAGATCTAGGCTGAAAAGACCAAATCTTCCTTACCCAGTGCTATGGTCTGAATGTTTATGTCCTCCCCCAGATTCATATGTTGAAAACTTAATGCCCAAGGCAATGGTATTTGGGGGTGGGGGCTTGGGAGGTGATTAAGTCATGATGGCAGAGCCCTCAGCATTGGGACTAGTGCCCTTACAAAAGAGGCCTGAGCCCTTGCCCTGTGTGGCTCAGTTGGTTGGAGCATCGTCCTGTAAACTGAAAGGTTGTGGGTTTGATTCCAGGTCAGGGCATGTACCTAGTTTGCAGGTCAGTCCTCGATCCCCTGTTGGGGTACATTATAAGAGACAACCAATTGATGTTTCTCTCCCTCCTCCCTTCCCCATGCTCTAAAATCAATAAGCATACCCTTGGGTGAGGATTAAAATAATAACAACAATAATAAAAAATAAAAGAGGCCTGAGACCATGAAAATAGAAGGAAATCTTACCCTTTGTGATAGTGTGGTTGGACCTGGAGAGCAGTATGCTAAGTGAAATAAGCCACTGAGAGAAAGATAAGTACTATATCATTTCACTCATATGTGGAATCTAATGAACACAATGAACTAACAAAATAGAAACAGACTCATAGATAAAGAACAGACTGACAGCTGTCAGGGGAGGGGGAGTTGTGGGTCTGGGTGAAGAAAGTGAGGGGATTAAGAAAAAAAAAAAAAAAGGCAAACTCATAGACACAGACAACAGCATGGTGATCACCAGAGGGGAAGGGTGGTGAGGGAATGTAGAAGAGGCTAAGGGGGGATAAGTGGTGATGGGAGGAGGCGAACACACGATGCAATATACAGCTGATGTATGATAGAATTGTACACCTGAAACCTATATAATTTTATTAACCAGTGTCACCCAATAAATTCAATTAAAAATAAAATAAAAGAGGCCTGGGAGAGCTCCCTCACCCCTTCCTCAATGTGAGGGCACAAAGAGAAGTCTGCGACCTAGAAGAGGGCCCTCACCTGACCATGCTGCCACCCTGATCTCGGACTTCAGCCGCCTGAACTGTGAGACATTTCTCTCGTTTGTAAGCCCCCCAGTCTATGTTAGCAGACAAAGACAGTGATTTTCAACCGGTGTGCTGCAAGAATTTTTAAAACATGCAATACCTGACTGTTTAGTCAGGAGCACTGACCTCTTTTCCCTTAGATTGTCAAATAAAAAATGACAACAGCCAACATAACACCAGCCGTCTGCTGTGAATGAATCAAAATTATACCTATTTTTTTCCAGATTGGCAAATTATTATTTTTTTTGGTGTGCCACAGAATTTTAGTAATTAGTTTATGCATGCCATGGGATGAAAAATGTTGAAAATCACTGGACTAATATACTTAGCCTCTCCTGCATCTAGGGCATGGGTACAGAGTTTGGCTAGGGCAATCAAATACACCTATTCCAGCTTTTGAATCAAAGATGAGATTGCAAAGAAGCAGGGACATGTAAAATTTTTTCTGTTGATGGGAAGTTGCAGCAGCGAAGCTGCACTTGTTTCTAGGAGCAGTATGCAGGGCCCGGCGTCCTTGGTGCCAGCAGTGCCTGCCCCAGCATTGAACACAGTAGTGTCTGTGCCCAGCCAGGTCTGCAGCATGATTCTCAACAATGTTTTTGGTTACCGTCCATGAAGCTTGGTTCTCATTTCTTTCTACAGCTAAACTACTTCACTGTATAATTGACGTAAAAAGTTGTACACATTTAATATATACAGCTTAATGAGTTTGGAGATAAGTACACAACTGTGAAACCATGACTACAATGTATACCACAAACATATCCATCCCTTCGAGAGACTGTCTCCTACCCTCTTTATTGTTGTTACTATTTTGTGATGAGCATTTAACAAGATTTACCCTCTTGGCAAATTTTTAAGTATGTAATACAGTATTAAGTATAAGTACAGGCTCTGTGCTGCAGAGTAGGTCTCCAGACTTACCTTGTACAACTGAAACTTGTACTCTTTCACTACTATCTCTACCTCTGTCCTTTCCCCTTGCCACTGGCAACCACCATTCTATTCTCTGCTCCTGTGGGTTTGATTATTTTAGG
The DNA here is from genome assembly GCF_022682495.2 of Desmodus rotundus. Lineage (NCBI taxonomy): Eukaryota > Metazoa > Chordata > Mammalia > Chiroptera > Phyllostomidae > Desmodus > Desmodus rotundus. The sequence goes on from NC_071389.1 coordinate 154,832,880, forward strand.
TTCCTTCTGTAAGTGGTATCATGTAGTATTTATCCTTCTGTGTCTGGCTTATTTCACTCAACATAATGTCTTCCAAGTTCATCCATGTTGTTGCAAATGGCAGGATTTCCACTGTATACATGTGCCACATTTTCTTTATCTATCCATGCATTATGGACATTATGTTGCTTCCATGTCTGGGGTATTGTGAGTAATGCTGCAATGAACATGGAAGTGAGATATCAATTTGGGATCCTGATTTCAATTCCTTTGGACATATGTCCTGAAATGGAACTGCTGGATCATATGGTAGTTCTATTTTTAATTTTTGGAGGAACTTCCATACTGTTTTCCATATTGGCTGTACCAAGTCACATTCCCACCAACACTGCATAAGGGTTTCCTTTTCTCCACTTCACCAACACTTACCTTTTTCTTTTTTTTATAATAACCCCTTTTAACACATTTGAGGTGTTACTCACTGTTTTCAATTTGCATTTTCCTGATGATTAATCATGTAGAGTATCATTTAATATTCCTGTTGGCCATTTGTGTGTCTTCTTTGGAGAAATGTCTTTTCAGTTCCTTTGCCCATTTTTTGACCAGATTTTTTTTTGCTATTGATTTATAAGTTTCTTATATATTTCAGTTATCAACCTTTTATCAAATGTATGGTTTGCACATAATCTCTCTCATCTGCAGGTTGTATTTTCATTTTGTTGTTTCATTTGTTGTGCAGAAACTTTTTAGTTTGATAAAATCCCACTAATATTCTTTTAATAAAGTCATGTTCTGCTTAAATAGGATTTGGCTCACACCTGAGCTGTCAGTACCGGGATGAAAGTTAGCCATTCTCTCTGGAAATTGTTGAACTGCTGCCTCACCTCTGTTGGAGGGTGGGGATGCCTCATCCTTTCTGGAGTTCTTCCCCATCTCCAGCTTTTCCCCTTCTTCCTAGCTTGGCCCCACTCCCTCTGTCCCTCTTCCCTCCCTTTTGCATTCCTGTGGAAGTTTCCTTTAGTATTCCCTGAGATAATGACACTGCCAGAGTGGCACATTGTTTGAATCACCTTCCTCTACAGATAGTTGAGGACTTGGAGAGGCAGCAGAGAGTATAGAGTTCTGGAAGCCTGGGTTGAACCAGGGGGCTGATCTGTGCCGCATCACAGGTTACAGCAAGGAGAGGGGCTAGTTCCTGGAACCAGTGTCATTTCAGTTTGGTGATTTGACTTTGGGCAAGTAGTGGGTGGTAGAATGTTCGTGGCTCAGTAGATATGGACTGAGGGCAATGGGATCTGGACCATGATTAACTATTGGTCAGAGTGCATGTGAGTGATGGTGGGGGCTTTTCATCTGCCCTCAGACTGATTGTCCTTAAGGGTACAGCCAGATGATCTTCTCTATTATCTCAGTTTCCAAATAGTAGATTCCCAGCTTTCCATATGGATAGTTACTGTGTGCTTGGAGGCGTGCTGGACAATGTTATCCACTTGGATGCCTTCCTTCTGAATCAAGCACTGGTTGACATACTCTTCACATCAGTTTTTGGCAGGCTGGAAGATAATTTTTGGTAATTGTAGCTTCCCCAAACTTCCAGAATTGAAAGCTACCTAGGGTGCAGTGTGGGGAGAGGGAGGTAAAAGAATCCTGCCACAGACTCTGTGAAAGGGCATGATTTGGGTAGAGGGTTGCACTGAGCTCTTTATAAGCAAACTCCACAGTGGCAAGGTAGTAGAATCCATCATTTTGTTGGTAGATGGTATTCATCCACCTAGTTGATACAATGCCATGTTTCATATGGTTTTGAGGGCTAAATAGATAGGCAGTACTGTAAACAGTTTCTTCTAGAATTGGGCCGTGAAATGGGAGTTGCCATAAGACCACACTTAATGCTTTGGTTGGACCATAAAGAACATCTGGAATGGTGCGAAAGTACTTGGGTGGATCTTGCACTCATATCCTAGTTAATGTTGCAGATTTCTCAATATTATAGGCTTCCCAGGGCCACTGGAGTCATCACAAAATCTTAGTTATCTACTACTTTGCCCATTGCCTCTGTTGGTTGGAACTGGGGCTGATTGGCCACAATATTTTCAGGTTGAAGAATTTTTAAAATGTGTGCCTAAGTGGCTCCTAAAATTCTGACTTCTGGGTTAGGGTGCTTGCCTGCCTGTTCAGATGCTTAGAACATAGTGGTTTTAATATCTAACACCCATTACTAGTAATTGTCTTACACTTGGTGTTACTGCTAACAGAATAGTACCACCCTGACTGTACAATCATATAAGATTAGTTTGAGAGAAATGTTGTGGTATTGTACGTAAGAAATGACTCCTGTCCCGGAGGTCATATCCAACGCTGGGCATAAACCTCTCGAAGTTGGTTGGGACATTAAAATGGGTTGAAATTGGCTGACATATGTTTGGAAGGTTGTCTTGCACTTATTGTCTTCCTGATACAAGGAAATTGCCAGTGCTTTGGGAGGAAGTGGACAGGAGTTTGAGACCAGGGAACTAGACCAATCCTCAGGGCATATTTCACCTTTGGGGGAGTTCCTTTGCTTCCATGTCCAAAAATATCTTCCTCAAAGTGGCCAACTTGCCCAGGATCCTGAACACAGGGGAAGGAAATGGAGTGATAACAGAGAGGCATAGTGCTGGTTGCAGACTGCTGACCTAAAATGGACTATATGGGATCTTCTAGACTCACAGGGATATCCAAACCTTTTGGTGTCTCTGGGCCATACTGGAAGAAGAGTTGTCTTGGGCCATACATTAAATATATAAACGCTAATCAAAACTGATGAGCAAAAAAAACCATTTTAAGTAAATTTACGATTTTGTATTGGGCTGCCTTCATAGCCATCCTGGGCCGCATGCAGCCCTTGGGCCACGGGTTAGACACCCCTGAATCTAGAGATCACGATAAAAAAGCTAATATTCAGTAAATGTGCTTGCCACAACTATACAAGGTAGGTACTATTATTATCTTATTTTACAAATAGGGAAACAGAGGCCCAGAGAAATTTAGTAATTTCCCCAAGGTCACATAACTAGCATTGGCAGAGACATGAGTTTAACCCAAGCAGTTTGGTTTCAGAGCCCATACTCTTAACCACCGCTCCAAAATGACTCGAAATAACCTAATGAGAGCATCCACTAAAGATCAAGGACTATGGGAAAACATGGACTGAAAGAACTGGTCTCTCGATGGGCTCCTTTTGTACAGCTCAATGCGGGTGCTGTCAAGGGTATCTTGCTCACCCCAGAGCAGTCTTGACTTGGGTGGGGGACATGATATCATTACTATGATCCAGAGGCAGAACCCTGGCTTCCTGAGCTCCACTGAAATGTGTAGTATCACTTCCTACGGCCAGCATCAGGGACCAGAAATGACAGGAACCTGATGGCCACTCTGCAGTGGACTGGATCAGTCCCGGTGGGTAAGATCACTGGGGCAAGGCTGAGCCAATGTGGGAAAAGTGGCCTGTCTGCTGCAGTGCAGACAATCACCCACCTTGGAGGTGCCCATTCTCTAGGCTTTGGATGATTGTAGTTATGAGTAGTTTGAGTACTTTCTCCCTTCCAGTTTCAGGCAGATAGAGGATGGTGGTCTGTAGCAGCTATGAGATGTATGGGTTGTTTCAAAGATACACTTCTATTAACTATAGTAGGTCTATCCATTTGGAAAGGCAGAGAGGAGCTCAGAGGTTTTGGCCAATTCATTTTTGGCTGATTTCCTGCTTGTGTTTGAAAAGCCAGGAGTGCAGTGCCCTCTGCTGGAATCTAAGAATGGCATCCCCGTACTGGCTCCTCACAGGTGAGTCATGGAACCTGCAGCTGGAGAGGCCAGGAGATCTAGGAGACTGAGCATTGGACACCCCAGCCAAGGTGGGGAAAATCACCAATTACATCCTCTGACAGGATCCAGAAAATGATAATGCAAGTTAGATGTGTTCAGTTTTTACCAGAGACTTGAGACTTAGTCATTCTTTGAAGAGATTCATTTGGAAGTGGAAGTAAGAGCAACTCTGAGGACTAGTTAGTGAATTCCTCTGGGAAGAGGAATAATAAAGGCATCAGTGGAGGAGGATGGAGTGAGGCCTGTTGGATGTGCATAGCTTGGATATCATTGTGTCTGTGACTAGAGGGCTGTCGCTGGAGAGTCTGGCAGGGAGAGACCGTTTGTCTCTAGACAAGAACAAGCATAATCTCTTCTACCACCTACTCCTATCAACTTGCCTCTGTAACTTCTGTTAGTGAGCAATGAGTATATATTTGTGTTTTGATAAGGTCTAGCTTGACCAATGGTTTTCATATAATAAGGCAAAGGAGTTGTCTCGGCGAAGGGCCAGATAAGAGTTAATTTGTTTAAAATCAAGACTAAGACCCTCCTGGACCAAGAGAAATGTCCAGGTGAGATGATAAAGAATGTATAGGAGACCAGGGTTCAAAGCAGGTAGAGGCATTCAGCAAAGGAAAGGACATATAGGGCTATGCTCCCCTGGGTAAGACAGGGAAGGGAAAGCTTAGGTACTTAAGAGACTTGGGCATCAGGTGCGTGAACTCTGGACTAGGCTGAACTTGCAGGGGCAACCAGTATTAGGATCAGGACGGGTGAGTCTGGGAGGGGCAGGAATCCATTGATTGGTAGACTGGAGAGTTCTAGTCACTGGTCATGTGTGCTCTTCTGTGGGCAGCTGTGGGCAGCAGGCTCTTTAAGGGCCTGGATGAAATATCCTTAGAAGCCAGCCAGAATATTTTTCTTCTCAAGGAATCTTACAGTTAAAAATGTTCCTTCCCAGGTTTATCCTGGGAAGTATGTCCTGAGAAGTAGACAAGGATATTCCAGTCATAGGAAAGATATATATATTCCACACGTACAATAAATAGTAACTTACATATTATGGCTTAGAACTTTTCTTCCAGTCATCTGTTGTTTGGTTCTATGTGCTAGGTCTTAGATGTATTGTACATTATTTTATTTACTCTCCACAGCAAACCTATGAGAAAGGCATTATAATCTCTACTTCCAAGTGAGGAAACTGAAGCACTCTGAATTTGCTTACTGTGATTTAGCCTCTGCATCTGAAAAAATTTGGGAACCTAATAATACTAAGTTTCTGAAGTTGGGGATAGACCAAAGTATGCTTCCCACACCCTGTTTCCTTCTTTGGTTTTTCTATTTTGGTTCTTTATTGGCAGGAGGAGAAAAGGAGGCAGGGACTGGCAGAATATTTAGTTACACGTGGTGACTCACTTCTGAGTTTTCATTATGATTATAATAAGGAAAGCTTGAGGGGGCTTTTTGAGTTGAATGTTAATACACTTGCATCTACTAGAAGAAAAAAACACCTATCTTCAAAGAAAAATTGTGAATGACTTCAAAGTATCATTCCAGTAACAGCGTTAAGAATGAAAAGTGTCAATATTAACAGGTTCATTTTATGGTTGCTATTAAAGCCCTAGTTGAGGGGCCAGGTAAGAGTGTGGTTGATTTGAGCACAGAGAACAGGATGAAGAGCAAGGATCAAACCACTGGACTGAATGTATTAACAAGGTGAAATCAGATACAAAGAGAGTGGAGCCAGAGAATCATTCTGAAGATAAGTGTGGATTAAAAATTAGAGTCCTGCAAGATCATTAGGGTTGTGGAGCTAAGGGTGAGTGTAGAGTTAGGAACTGGGGGTTCCTTGAATTAATGTAGAAATTGGAATCAGAAAGATGAATAAGTAAGGTGGATGTGGCCTTGCTAGGAGCCAAATAGAATGCTGTCTTTTTCCCTTCCTTCCTTGTGAATTTACCAAACCAGTTCTGAAGTCACAGAAAGACGTGAGACAAGTCTCCCATTACGGTGTTCCTCGTTCCTATTGAATGGAATTTTCAGGGAGAAGTCTGAACCACATGGTTGAAGGCAAAGTTAGCAGAGGGTAGCCAGGTTGCTTGAATGTCTTTGTGGATAGGATAGTATGATCAGAAATATTGTTCTAAGGTTCTTTTTGTTATGAGGTCTGGATGATGGGCAGAGTGTATATATATTTCAGGTGTGTACAATAAAATGGCATGTCAGAAGTGGGAGATGAGTAACAGGCCATCTGGCTAGGATGCAGTGAGAGCAATGCATCAAAGTGGGAGGTGGAGGTGCTGTGCTATAGTTTTGGCCTTGAATTGTTCTAGGTTTCGAAATCTGTTCTCCTAAAGACGACACTCTAGTCTAAGCTCTAAACATGGCTGACTTGTTCTCATTCTTGAGGGTGTTGCTCAAATATTACCTCTTTGATCACTATGTATAAAGTGGGCTTTCCCAAGTTACTCTCCATCATGGTTATCTGCAAATTCAGTTGCCTGTAAGAGCCAGGAAGATAATGTTTATGAGTAAAGCAAACTGAGTGAGAAACCTGTTCCACCTAAAGGAGCAGCTGCTACTTTGCTCTGGCTGTTTGTGGTCATGTGGGAATTTAGGGCCAGTGTGGCTAGTTCTAATTTTTTAAAGAGAAGTTAGAAATGGAGGCTTTACAGAAAATCTGATTTTTAAAAGTTGGTCCAATTTTTTTTAAAAAGCACTCTGTAGGCTGTGTCTGGTTGTCTGGCCAGCAATTTATAACTTCGGATTTATTGCTTTGCCCCCTTATTTCCTTCCCAGTACTTGTTACGATCTGTACCTTATTTATTCATTTTCTGTGTTAGTCACTTTTGTATTTCCAGTGCCTAACACGTGCTTGTCACAATCAGTTCTCAATAAATAAATATCTGATGTTGGATGAAAAGAAGAATCCGGATTGGTGCCTTACTTACAAGCTTTTGGTATATTCTGAATATTATTATATATATGAATTATACATATGAATATACATGCATTTATATACATGTTTATATATATACACATCTATATATGACAAATATTTTATCTTAGTCTCTTGCCTTTTAACTTTATGATATCTTCTGATACATAATTTACAATTTTTCTACTTAGTAAAAATTATCAGTCTTTTCTACTAGGCTTCTGGGCTTTATGTTCTAAAGGAAAGATTTTCCAAAATCACCCTAAGGTTGTAAAAATATTCTGTGTTGTCCGGTAATATTTCTATAGTTTTGTTTTATATTTTTATCTTTAATCTATCTGGAATTTATTTCTGTGGGATGTCTTTATTATGCTAAAGAATATCCTTTTATTTTTAGTTTACAAAGTATTTTTTAAAATATCAAATGAGTTTAATTTTAATGAGACAGTTGTATATATCCTTTTTAATTTGACATATAGATGTGATGTATTATATTGATCATTCTCTAATAGTAAGCCACTGTTGTATTTTTGGACTAAATCTACTTGATGGTACATGATTGTCTTTAATATATTCCTTAATGTTTTTAACTTTTTAAATTTCATTTATTTATTTTCAGAGAGAGGAGAAGAGAGGGAGGACGCAAGGGAGAGAAACATTGATGTGAGAGATAAACATCAGTTGGCTGCCTCTCACATGCCCCTAACCAGGGACCTAGCCTGCCACCCAGGCATGTGCCCTGATTGGGAATGGAACCAGCAACCTTTCAGTTTACAGGCCAGTGCTCAATCCACTAAGCCACACCAGCCAGGGCTTTTTTTTACTTTTTAATTACAGTTGACAGTCAGTATTATATGTTTCAGGACTACAACATAGTGGTTAGACATTTATATAACTTAGGAAGTGATTTCACTTCATAAGTATACTATGTCCTTGACACCATACATAGTTATTACATAGTTATACAAGGGGAGACCCCCAAAAATCCCTGGATTACCTTCTGGAGGGTTGGCACCTTGCAGTACAGGCTTCCCTCACTAGGTGAGTGTTCTAGGAACCCATCTATATCAGTGTACCAGCTGGCATTGTTGTAAGAGTCTGTTTGGCTTCAGTGAATTTTTTTGGAAGACTCAATGTATTTGCCCATTTCATGATGGATGATTTATAAGCACACATGCCCACGCTGTACTCAGTGTGCAGCAGTTTTGGATCAAAAATGGCATGACCCACCCTCCCTATTCGCCTGATCTCACCCTGAACATCTTTTCTGTTTCCCCGGATGTAAAAAGTCCTTAAAGGGAAATGTTTGCTGATGTGGAAGAGGTGAAACAAAAAATGGCAGAAGCTCTGAAAGGCATCAAAATTGACAAGTTCAAAAATTGTTTTGAGGAGTAGAAAAAATGTCTCGATAGGTGTATTGCATCAAATGGAGAGTACTTTGAAGGTGACTGAAATTTAAACATAAGAATACACAATTTTTTATAAATAAATTCCATTTTGGGGAGTTTCCCCTCATATTCCCTATGCTCTGTTTTACCTCCCTGTGACTATTTTATAACTATCTATTTGTAGTTCTTAATTCCTTTATCCTTTTCACCCAGTCCCCCAAACACCTTCCCACCTGACAACCATCAGTTTGTTCTCTGTATCTGAGTTTGTTCTGTTTTATTTTATTTTTTAGATTCCACATATAAATGAAACTATATGCTTTTTATCTTTGACTTATTTCAGTTAGCATAATATTCTCTAGGTCCATCTATGTTGTTTCAAATGGCCAGATTTCATACTTTTCCACGGCCAAGTAATATTCCAACATTCTATTGCATACATGCACATCTTTTTTATCCAAGCATCTATCTATCAATGAACACTTGGGTCTTGCTTTTTTGTCCATTCAGCCACTCTATGTCTTTTGATTGGAGCATTTAATCCATTCACATTTAAAGTAATTATTGATAGGTATGTAGTCATTGACATTTTATTATTCATATTTTTTCTACCCCCTCCACTTCCTCCTCCTACTCCTCTTCCTTCAATATTTCTGGCAATACTTGCCTGGCTGATGTGGCTCAGTGGATTGAGCACTGGCCTGTGAACCAAAAGGTCACTGGTTTGATTCCTGGTCAGGGCACATAACTGGGTTGCAGTCCAGGTTCCCATTTGGGGCCATGCAACAGGCAACCAATCGATGTTTCTCTCCCTCTCTTTCTCCCTCCCTTACTCTCTAAAAATAAATAAATACAATCTTCAAAAAAATATTTCTGGTAATACTGGTTTGGTAGTGATGAACTGCATTAGCTTTATCTCGGCTAGAGTTTTAAATGCATTCTTGAATCTGACCTGTTAGTAGGATTTGTTCATTTACATTGCTCTATAGGTTCTTCTCTTGTACTATGTTCTGTATCATGTTTTATTATTGACTCAGTTTCGTGTTATTTCTATAAAATTAATTATTTTCGTTTTCTGTGCCTTTTTTTAATCCTCACCCAAGGATATTTTTTCATTGCTTTTAGACAGAGAGGAAAGGAGGGATGGAGGGAGGGAGGGAAGGAGGGAGAGGGGGAGAGAGAGAAAGAGAAGGAGAAAGATTGATGCAAGAGAGAAACATCAATTGGCTGCCTCAGAAGGTATGTGCTCTGACCTTGAATTGAACCTGCAACTTATGGTAAGTGGTACTACACTCCAACCAAGTGAGTCACACCAGCCAGGGCTGTTTTCTGTGCTTTTAAGAATGGAATTATCTGTTCTAAAATTTTGAAAAAAATTTTATCAAAATCATCTGGGCCCACAGCCTTTTTATCTTTTTCTTTCTTTTTTTAACTTATACATTTCTTTTATTATTTTTTTTATTGACCTTATTTGGGTGACATTTGTTAATAAAATATCGGTTTCAGGGGTACAATTCTATAATACATAATCTGTATATTGTATTGTGTGTTCACCACTCCAAGTCAAGTCTCCTTCCATCACCTTTTATCCCCCTTTACCCTCTCCTTCCTTCCCCTACTCCCCTTTCAGGTAGTCACCATACTGTTGACTGTCTATGAGGTTTTTTGTTTTTACTTTTTTAGCTTAATTCCCTTCACCTTTTTCACCCAGCCCCCCTACCACTTCGCCTCTGAGGGCTGTCAGTCTGTTGTCTGTATCTATGAGTCTGCCCACAGCCTTTATTCATGCAGCTGTTTAATGACTTTAATTTTTTTCATGATTTCTAATTTAATAAGGGTTTATACTTATTTAAAATCTGTCTTGTAATCCAAACATTTAAAACACTTAAAATTTTGATGAAATCTAATTTATCTTTATTCTATTGCTTATGTTTTTGGGGTCATATCTTAGATATCATTGCTTAATCCAAGGTCATAAAGATTTTTCTTCTAGCAGTTTTAAAGTTAGGGCTGGCCCTGCCTAGTTTTCAAGGCTTGTCCACAGCATCTGTTTACTTCACCATTTATCTGTACCTGAGGAGTTGAGTGTTCACGTAATATAACTCTCCAGTTTCTGTTCCTTTGTCTGTGCTATCTTCCTTTCTTGTCTACTTGATGAACTCCAATCACCCTTTAACACTCAGTTCTAGAAGAATTTGCGTATGAGGTCTGCTCTAAAGGATCCCCCTATTCTCACTTCAAACCCAACAGTATCAGGTATTTCCTCTTTTGTGTCTCCATAGCATTCCATATTTAATTTAATCTCATACAATAATGCAAATTTTCTCATTGCATACTTACCTTCATTTGATAGTCAGCGGCTTTATGACAAAGGCATTATCCTATCTATCTTTGTAACCCTAGTCACCAACATAAAGCCTGGCACAAACCTGGTGCTTAATAAATGTTGGCTAAATGAGCAAAGGAATACATTTATTTGGTTGAACAAATTGGGTTTCTTAACAAGGAAATTAAGTGATAGGAGAAGGAGCCCAAATGGATATTCTGCCTACTCCATAATTTTAACTAGTATAGTTGTTAATCTTGGGAGATAAATCTCTAACCCAAGGTAGGAAAAGAAATGGCTAAGAAGTGGGCCTTTCAACCCTTTACTCTGTATTCCCCTTACTTGTTTTTTCAGTTGCATCCCTTTTCTTGTGCTGAAAGGAATTTTGATATCCTAGTAGATATAAGTTGAAGAAGGCCATCTCAGCTTCTCCCTGTCCTCTTCTGGAATGTCCAGGCTGGAGCACTGTGTTTGGTAACCATGGTAATGTTCTGAAGAATTACTATAATTGACACTCCCTTTGTCTAAAGAGGCTCATGATTTAATGGGTTCATGATGGAGCTGGAGTGGGAGTGTGCTAAATAACTTCAGGAAAATGGAGTGATTATCTTTTTACTTGCCCCCAGTTTTATTATACTGTAAGCTCCAGAAGGCAGTGAGTAGAAAGAACACTGAAATGGGCTCAAATCTTAGTTTCACCATATTCTAGTTGCCTGACTTTCAATAGAGTAATCCTCATTTTTTTTTTATTTAAAAAAAATGGAGATAGTATCTGTTTCATGGAGGTATGAGAATTAAATGAGATAACGCATGCAAATTTCCATAGCATAGTGCTCAGCATATAATGGAACCTGAGCAAATAGTATTTAAATCTGAATATGGTACTTCCAATGAGTCTTTAAGTTATTTCAAGTGGCTCTCAGTTTGTACCTACTTTTGAGAGCCACTTGCTAAACTTGCAGGAATGTTCTGAGCTGGTTTTTAAACAACCATTATTCTAAAGATTAGAATCAAATAAATTACATTAAAAATACAAGTAGCAAATACTAAAAAACTCTAATTATTTTACATTTTATTATTATCTATGCTCATGAGGTTATTTACAGCTATTGTCTCTGGATATTCTGGGTTTTTTATTCCTTTTTTCTCTTTGCTTTTCAGTTTGGGAAGTTTCTACAGGCATATCTTCAAACTCACTGATTCTTTCCTTGGTTGTGTCTACTAATCCTATCAAAGGCATTCTTCATTTGTTAGTGTTTTTGATTTGTAGCATTTTAACTTTTAGAATTTTCATTTCTTTGCTTACATTACTCATCTGTTCTTGCATGTTGTGTGCTTTTCTCATTGGAGTCCTTAGCATATTAATCTTAGTATTTTAAATTCATTTGATAATTTAAAAATTTCCGCCATATATGAATCTGGGCCTGATGCTTGCCTTGTCTCTTTAGATTATATATTTTTGTCTTTTAGCATGCCTTGTAATTTTTTGGTAGAAAGTCAGGCATTATATGCTGATTATCTGGCTGGGAGTTAGGCTGTTTCTTATTTGTTATAGCTGTAGGTGTCAGAAGCTAAAATTTACTTGTCTTTGGGTTTCCCTAGAGACTCCTTAAATAGTCTGAGCTTATAGTTCTTCCAGCCGGGATGCCCTGTTACTACATAGGAACTGTACTGATGTGTCGGTAAAATGGGGAGAGAAATGTTCTCTAATCTTATTAGGCCTCAGTCTTTCAGTGAGCTTGTGTTCCTGGACTGTGACCTTCACAAATATTTCTTGTCTTTTTTCTCCCTTTAAGTGAAACAAGAAAGCTACAGGAGGCTGGAGTTGGTTGTTTTCCTTCTCCCACATTGGTTAAGCTCTGTTATTTTTCCTTGAGGGCAGGCCTTTGTTAAGAACTGAATGATCTGGGTGTACTTCAAAATGGTTACTTTCCCTCTCTCCTGTGGGAAGGATGCCAATTTTTTTCCCAAAATTCTTTTCCAAAAATATCTTAACTATAATGATAGTAATACCTGTGGGGCTCCTGGAGGTAAAACAAAAATGTGGGGGACTCCTTAAGGCTGAGTCCCCAGGAGTTTTTTTAATCTTTCAGTGTAGTCCAATTTCAAGTTATTAGCAATTAGTCAATTGCTCTTTAAATATTCCTACCAGTTGCTGGTTCTAGTAGTAGTTTTTGCTTCCGGTGGCCATGATTCTCTGTTCTGATTCTTCCTGTCTCTCTGCTTTTTGTGGTAGAGGTTGAGCTGTCACCTCAATTCTCTGATGCATTTAAAAAGGGTTGTTGATTTTCAGTTTGTTCAGCCTTTTTCTGATTGTGGGAACAGGAGTGATGACTTCATGCTCTTTCCATGGCAGACGAGAAACCAGAAGGCCCTGTCTATTTGGGTATACTATATAATTGTGTGTCATCTCTTCCCAATTTCATGGTCAGTATGTCACATTGTTAAATTAAAATTGGCCATGGTGGGAGAGAACACTACAGAAATTGGCAAATGCTACAAAGGCTTGATTTGTCTTGTTGATTGTTTAGAGTTAAGAAATAGAGAAAAATTTAATTATGTAGATTAAGTTTAAAAGTGTATCATGTCTGTATCCATTACATTACAAAAAGCACAAAAAATTGAAATGTTCTTCCAGTATTTGAAAACTATTATCCAGTTTAGCAAAGATATTGCTCAAGCCACTGATGAATAAGTTCCAACATAAGTCTCATTGTTTCACTTTCATCTTATTGAATAATGCAAATGAAAACGTCAACCAACAGTCAAAGCTATACTTGCCTGTCAAGTGCAATCATAAGTTTTGTTCTTGATTTAAGAGTTTGGTAAAACTCAATGAAAATATTCTGTGGGAAATAGTTGCCTATAAAAAGTTACAATAAATAAAATTGCCTATTTCATTTTTTATAAATTGTGTACCGCACATCCTTTACAACTGTAAATTTTAAAATAAACTTTATGTACATACGCATACAATTATTTTTCTGGATAACTGGTTGTTCATAATTTACCAACACACATGCACCATGGCCAATTTCACAAACTATCATGTCACATCACTGAATGTGGAATTAGGGATAGTTTGGAAGAGCACACCATCTTTTCACATTTTAATTTGGGGACTTGAACGTTGGGAAAAATTATTTTAACAGTAGTTAATGGTAATGCCTGATAAGACTGAAATGACATTCATAAGCACAAAGTAAAATAAGATTAAACCATGAAATATGGTATAATCCTGTACTAGAGTAGTCTAGTGAATACGAAGAGTAGCCTTATAGGTGTAATTTACAGAAAATGAAGTCCTATTTAACTTAACAACAACAAAGTTCCTTTGGCTTAAGATTTTGTCAGTTGTTCTTTAAGGGCAGAAGGTTAACATTATTATTTTGATATTAGAAAGGGGAAGGGAGGGAGGAGAGGGAGACAAACATTGACATGAGAGAGAAACATCAACTGGCTGCCGTCTGCATGCTCCCCAACTGGGGACTGAACCTGTAACCCAGGTATGTGCCCTGACCGGGGAATTGAACCCTTTCAGTTTGCAGGAGGATGCCCAAGCAACTGAGCCACACCAGGTGGGGTTTAACATTATCTTGACAATAAACATGTACTGAACTACTATGTGCCAGATGGTGTTCTGTCAGGATGTAGAGATGACATTTATAACCACACAGTTAAGTTAGTTAAATATAATTTTTGGAATTTTGAGAACATTACACTAAATGAAGTAAACTAATCACAGAAAGATAAATACTGTATGATTCCACTTATATGAGGTGTCTATAGTAGTCAAACTCATAGGAACAGCAAGTAGAATGGGGGTTGTCAGGGCTGGGGGAGGGAGGAAATGGGGACTTGTTCAGTGGGTACAGAATTTCAGTTTTGCAAAATGACAAAGTTGTAGAGACCTGTTGCATGATAATGTGAATGTAGTTGATGCTATTGATGTGTACACTTAAAAATGGTTAAGATGGTTTAAAAAAAACCCCAAAACAGTAGCTGGGATTTGAAGTCAGGCCTGACATAAAAACTCTTATCAGTTATGTTCTTATTACTGCCTACTTTGAAGTAATTTCATTTTCAGTCAAAGAATATTTCCTTTCTCTGATTTACACAGGTCCTCCTCTTCTGTACTCGGGGTAGTAAGCCATTGGTGAGGAGGTGCAGTGTCTGAAGCCATACAGATACCAGAACTTTTTCTTGCAAGACTGGCATACTCAGCCAGAATAGTAAATTCAAAATGGAGTCATCAGTCCAAGACAGGGATTGTCAACCTTTTTCATCTCATAGCACACATAAACTAATTACTAAAATTCTGCAGTACACCAAAAAAATATGTATTTTTGCCGATCTGCCAAAAAACAGGTATACTTTTGATCCTACCTGGATGACTATTGTTGTGTTGGCTGTTGTCATTTTTTAATTTGACAATCCAAGGGGAAAAAGGTGAGTACCCATGACTAAACAGTCAGGTATTTCATGTTTTAAAAATTCTAGGGCACATCAGTTGAAAATCACTGATCCTAGAGATTAAGTGGAGAAATAAACACAGGCCAGAGAAATAGGCAAATAGGACCTGGGAGAAATAAATTTGACTTTTAAAAGACAATATACATGATTGAAAAGTGCTTAATCTATTAAAAAGTCTGTGATGAAAGAAGTGTGAAGGCATTTGTTTTTTCAATGTTATAACCTGATGTGAGTAATTTAAATCTTCCTGAATCTCAATTTTTTCCAGAGTAAAATGGAGCTAAGGCTAACTGTAGGCAGTATATGGCAAAGCAGGGCCTGAAATGGAAAGAAATACTTCTGAGAATGAATTAAAATTAAACTTATTGTGTTGGAACAGCCATGTCTAGAAAGAACACCACTCAAAATATTATTGTAATTGACTGAAAGTTCGTTCTGCTTGCTGCACAACAGCCAGGAAGTGACAGGAGCTGAGGCAAGGTAAGTGACTATTTGGAAAGCCAGCAAGCCAAGAAGACAGTGGACTAGTGTCCTAAAGAACCACCCTGAGAAAGTATGGAACATATGCTTCTTTTATGTCAGAGGAAGGGAGGGATGAGAGGAGTTTCAAACTCAGTCACGGTTCCTATAAATCATTATTTTTGTCCATACATTCCTTATCTCCTTGGGAAGGTAGTTTCAAGCAGGGAGGTTGCTTCAATAATTTCTTGGCTATAGGTAAGGTTCCTTTAATGGTAAGCATTATGGATCTCCAGGACTAAGCGGAAGTAGCTAAATGACATATCTGGCAGAAGAAAGATGGGAGTCAAAAAGCCCTGGCCAGGTGGCTCAGCTGGTTGGAGGTATATCAAAAGGTTGCAGGTTCTATCCCAGGTCAGGGAACATACCTAGGTTATGGGTTTGACCTGACCCCCAGTCTGGGAACATGGAAAGTAACTGATCACTGTTCTTCTCTCTCTCCCTTCCTAAGTTAACAAAAAAAAAGAAAAGAAAGAAAGAAAAAAAGGGAAAAAATCCTGTGGTTGAGGATTTTAAAAAAAGATGGAATCAGAAAGACTAATTATTTTTTTTAATATTTTAAATATATTTTATTGATTATGCTATTACAGTTGTCCTATCTTTCCCCTTTATTCCCCTCTGCCCTGTACCCCACCTCCCACCATCATTACCCCCCCTTAGTTCATGTCCATGAGTCATACCTAAGTTCTTTGGCTTTCCATTTCCTATGCTATTCTAACCTCCCCGTCTATTTTGTACCTACCAATTATATTTCTTATTCCCTGTACCTTTCCCCCCATTCTCTCCCCTCCTCCCCAATGATAACCCACCATGTAATCTCCATTTCTGTGATTCAGTTCCTGTTCTAGTTGTCTGCTTAGTTTTTGGTTTTTTATGTTTGGTTGTTGATAGTTGTGAATTTGTTGTCACTGATTATTTTGTTCTACTACATTATAAAAGACAAATGATTCTACTCTTGCTCAGATTTAATCAAGATAAATTGAGTGTTCCTAAAATGCAAGGATACAGTTACAATGGAAAAAACAATAAAATTAGACTGTGTTTAAAATCAACACATATATCCATGGCTGGTGTGGCTTAGTGGATTGAGTGCTGGCCTGTGAGCCAAAAGGTTGCTGGTTCGATTCCCAGTCACAGCATATGCCTGGGTTGCCAGCTGGGTCCCTAGTTGCAGTCTCCTAAGAGGCAATAACACACTGATATTTTTCTCCCTCTCTTTCCTTCTCTCTAAAAATAAATAAATAAAGTCTTAAAATCTACATATGTGATATAATATAGGGCAAGCCATTTAATCTCCCTGAGCCTCAGATTCTTTATTGTAGGGTATTGTGAACATTTATTTCACATTTGTTGACTACTAGGGTCAGGAACGTATTAGGTAGGTGCTCGGGATAAAAGGCAGGCACTGTCCTTGCCTTCAATATCAGTATGCGGTAACTAGTATAATACCTACTGCCCGCCTTCTATGTGCCGGCTACTTATAAATGGTTTTAACTCATTACATCTTCATTTAAAATTCTTCTTACAAACTAAAACGAAGGTATAATTACTATCATTTACATTTGTACAAGAGGTACAGAGAGGTTAAGTATCCAGCCCAGGATCAAAGAGCCACTAAACACTGGGGCTGGGCTAACTCCTGACAGAGGACAGGTATCTACAAATTTATACCTATGCAGGGTGGTCCAGGGCGGTGGTAAAGCTTTCCACCCTGAAGCAGTTTTAGTTCACCCGTTCTCAAAACAGGAATTAAATTATTCCTACCTGTTGAGGTTATGCCTATTAAAGAGTATATTTAAGAGTCTGTTTTATGCCTGGAACATGTTAAGCACTAAATTATTAATTTCAGTTTATTCCTTTAAGTAGGACCACTGTGTTGAAGCTAGGACCGCTTGAAAGGCTTTTGCTACGTCCCGTCCCGTATACCGGCTTTTTAAATGCGTCATTACATCGTCGTCAACAACGCGAAAGCCCTGCCGTTGCTTTACGTTACGATATACGATAGGGCCACTCAAATTACTTTTTCAGTTTTTGACAGCCTTACCTATTTTTTGCGTCAAATTCTCACCGTCTGCCCCATCTTATATTGCCACCTTAGCCCCAAAAGAAATTCTCCGAGGAGCCGCAGAGCGGCGCGTGGGCGGGCATTTCATACCGCCACAAACATTGCCCATTGCCTCACCCTCTCGGGCAAGGCGCGAAGGCGCAACCCAGCTCTCGCGAGAGGAGGCGTGCTTTTTTTTTTTTTTTTTTTTTTTTTTTGAATGAAAATGTGTAACTTCGCCCCACCTCCCGAGTCACATGACTGGCGCTTGCGTCCTCGACCCCACGTCTTTCCTGCTTACCTACTGGCTGTTTACTCGGCTACAGGCTTTCTCCTGGTCCATTCCGGAAGTAGGCATTTCAACTATACTCCTCGCCGGAAGCGTGTCGCAACCTAGCCCTCTACCCTTAGCGGAAGTTCGTCACGGCGCAGTTGCCCCCGCACAGCGGATGTGTGTCGCCGCTCAAGTGACGCTAGGAAGCGCTTGCAGCCTTCGCCGCTGCCTTCTGCTTGAAGCACTATGGAGGAAGAGAGGAAGAACAACAACAAACGGTGGTATTTTACTCGAGAACAGCTGGAAAATAGCCCATCCCGTCGTTTTGGTCTGGACCCAGATAAAGAACTTTCTTATCGTCAGCAGGCGGCCAATCTGCTCCAGGACATGGGGCAACGTCTTAACGTGTATCCTTGCGGCCTAGGCCTTCGGCCTTGGACTTATTCCCACCTTGCTCTAGTGTCCAGGCCTCAGGCTGTCAGGGACGGAACGGGGAAGAAGAAGATGGGCAGGGGCTGGATGTTTAGGAGGGAGAGACTATGATGGGGCAGGCTGAAGTTAAGTGTTCGCGCGAGGGTGGCGAGGCGGAGTTAATTTCCCGCTCGCTCACCAGTGCCACCTCCAACCTTGCCGGGAATTCGTGTGCTTCCCGGCTTTGTGTTTTAACCCGCCCTTCCTGTGCCCTTTTCGGTGTGTTCTGATCTCCTGTTGTGGTGACTTTGAGATTCTGCTTTTCTGCTGTGTCCTAGAGGTTTGGTGAAGGTTTTATCGTTGATGACTGTCTCTTGAATTGAGAAATTCAGTACCTGAAGGTCTTAGAAAGGGTGGCCTAGAATTAATGCCCAGCTTTGGTTCAAAGGCCGTTTTTCCCACTTACTAGCTGTTTAAGAAACCTATCAAGTTCTTGGTTTTCTCGTCTGTAAAATGAGGTGGTACCTCTTGCATTTAATTACTATGGCCAACAGTGCGTGGCACTCAAATAGCTACTGTTAAGAGTTTCATAGAATTTCAAAGGAAGGGGGAATGTCAGTTAAGGTTTGTAGGGTTGTAGACCTACGGATCTAACGGCTTAAAAAAACTTGAAAAGTGATGAGGTTTTGGAAGCATTTTTCTCAGTCTGTTAACATCTTGCTTTCTGGCATATCTTTTGTTAGGCATAAATAAATTTTTCATAAAATTCTCCACAGTTTAAAAAAAGAATAATGGATTTTTAACATACTCAGAGTGCTAATGTCGTTCGTCTCATATTTCAAAGATGAGGTAGTGATTTTTTTTCCTCCAAGCAGTTTTTGGCTTTTCGTATTTAGTATCAGTAAGTACTTCAACGTGTATACCAGCAGTTTTTCAAACACCAAGTGCCAATATTTTCTGGTAGATACCAATTTTCCCGGAAACAAATTAACCAACATTACAAAATTTCAGTGGATGGTGATACCATCAGCATAATTCATACAGAATACACAAGTGGCAGTACTTAAAATCATACACATTACTTCACCATTTCATAAAACCTCTTTCTAAACTTACACAAACTTTCTCATTGTAAAAAGACTTCAAAAAATATCATAATGTTAACTACAAAAAACACTCTGGAAATTGAGTTATTTTTCAAATTTTAACTTTAAGATTTTTTAAATTTAATAAAGTTTTATTTTTTAGAATATACAGCTGGTGGGTCCTGTTCATGCATCTTCACCAGCAGCTGGGACATCCCCACCCTTGGTGTTTCTGGTATAAGTTCCTTGAGCTCTGTGCTTTGAAACTAGTAAGTTCTTTACTAAGGAGCTCCTGAATGGCTGCCTTGGCTAAGGAACCGTGGATCTTCTGTCTCTGAGACAACAGCTGGGCTTATAAGCTTATAGTTGGGAACTTCTTACAGAGTTTGTCATATGTTGCTTTGTCGAACTATTCTGGGTTATTGAGCTTGTCCTGAGCTTTGCCTTTGGACCACTTCTTTTGGCCTTGCACCCAAATTTGTTTACTGGGTCTTTGTATTTTCTTTACTGACTTTCCGGCATCTATTCTTGTCGTCCTTGTGCAGCATAGCGAAACTTGGAGAGCAACTGCTACCACTGCAGCCTGCTAAGATGTTAGACAAAAAGGAAGATTTTTGTATTTTAATGTTAAAAAATATGGGGTGGAGTCTGTTGAGAGAGGTGGAGAAAAAGGAGTTTCCAATTGATGGATTCAACATGTGTGAAAATACTGGGTTGGCCAAAAAGTTCGTTTGGTTTTTTTCCCTTAAGATGGCTCTAGTAGCACTTAGTTGTCTTTAACTTCTTTGAAAACAATTTTGATAGTGTGTTGTGACAGCTGTCATATCAGTTTGCATTATAAAAAACTTAACCATATTGGTGAGTTTTTGCGTAGCCATTTTAATATTGAAGATGGAAGAAGATAAGCAACATTTTTGGCATATTATGCTTTATTATTTCAAAAAAGGTGAAAATGCAACCAAAATGCAAATCAAGATTTGTGCAGTGTATGGAGAAGGTGCTGTAACTGATCAGACATGTCAAAAGTGGTTTGTGAAGTTTTGTGCTGGAGATTTCTTGCTGGACAATGCTCCATGGTGGGGGAGACCAGGTGAAGTTGATAGAGATCATATGGAGACATTCACTGAGAACAATCAACATACCACATGGGAGATAGCCAACATACTCAAAAATATCCAAATCAATAAAGTTACTGGTGAAAATGGAAAATGTGTCTTTTATTTTGTGAAAAAAACCCATACGGAGTTTTTGGCCAACTCAGTACTTCAGTAATGTAAAGAAAAACTTGCAGAGCAAGAATATAAATAAGAGTCTTGCAGCAAGGTGAACAAATTAGCTGTTCTTGCATCAGTTTCACCCATAGGAGAGAGGTCTTGAAGATCGCTTGTTTACAAAATCTTTTGTAAGTTAGAGTTGGCTACACTCAATGATTCGTTTTTTACTGGAACAATATCATAAGGGTCAATATACTTTTCCAAAAGCTCACCCACTCTGTAATTTAGATATACAATTTTCAGAATGTGTTCAACATTGTCTATTCCATCTGCCTAAAGTCTCCTTGGGAGTCTCAAGCAGAATTATGTTGTTGTCTTTTAGTTTGTTGAAATATTCTGTTCTTCAAGGCATCATCATGTTTGTGAAATACATCAATTAGTTCTCCTTTAAGTCCTTTGAATACCCCACTATCATCAAAATCTATGAAGTTGGACACTACTTTCACATTTGGATAATAAACACCAGCTTGATGAATAATCTCTAGTACATCACTGACACCAATGAAAATATGAACACAGGGATGCTATGTGGGAGCTTATCAGAGAAATTCTATTCCTTGGGCATAATGACAGGTTCTCTCACAGTTTCTTGAGGTTTTGGTAAAACCTTTTCAATAAGCAAACCATGTAATTTACCATTCTATCATATAAGGGTAAGAATAGGATCAATTTAAATAGCATAATATTTTTCCTTCAGTTACGGTAACTTTTTTGACATTTCATCTGAAATCAGTTTACAGTTGTCAATGACATGACGTGGACATCTTTTCCTTTGTAGGAAGATCTACTCTGTCAAAGTCTGTTATCTGAACTTGACAGCTCCTCCTTTGATAAGACCACAGATAATTTCTACTCTTGTAGGGATCTTCATGTGAGCTGAACTTTTCTGGAATTCTGGCATCATTTTCACATGTATAGCAGAATCTTAGTCATTTCTTGGTTATCTGGTCTTCTATAAGGTACTCCTGAGTTCTTTCCTCGAATTCATCCTAGAACAACAGTGTTGGTGGTAAACAATATCTAGAGATGCAGGGCCTGGATGTAGGCATCTCAGTGATCTTGGTCTTCTGCCCTGTCGTCCTCTTCAAGGTGAATATGTAGTGGATCAGCACCCCTGCAGCCACCAGGGTGCCTATGCTGGCACTAGTCACCATGGCCCACCCTTGCCACGGCCGTCTGGTCTATGCATGGGGCCAAAAAGAATTTAAGCATTCAATCCTTTTTGTCATAAAATACACTCATTTTGTAGCAGAAAAGGCTAAAATAATTTTAAAGTTCTTTTCAGTATGGAAGTGAAAAATTATCCTTGGGTATAGCTTCCATTTAAATGTGTTGCTGACTATATAATGTTTGTGTTTTAAGTACTCACCTCAAGAGGTGTTTTCTTTATTGCCACTATCCAATTTGTTTCCTAAGCATCCAGTCAAAGAGTTAAACCTTCTGTATGAAATTCTGTTCCAGTGCATCCTAGCCCTTTCTTTTTTGTGTTTGTTGTTATTAAGGTTGTTGCCATTGTGGGACTGCCTCATCTCTGCATGCTCGACATTGTCTTCTGAGGTCTTTAGAAATAAGGCATTGAAAAGTTTTTCTTAGTGAATGAATATCAAATCATTCCACAGTGTTTCTGGTCCCAGGGATCACCATTATGAGAAGGCTTGGTTGTCAAGAGAGAAGTGGAACTGAAAAGTTAATTGCTGGAGATTAGAAGGTGAGGTGACAGTGAAACATATCTCTGGGGCCAGGTCAGGGAGGACATTGTCAATCATGTAAAGAGGTATCCTGAGCTAATGAATCACTGTTGCAGGATTTTCAGTAGGCAAGTGACAAGTTTAGGCCTTATATAGTTTTGTTTGTATTCCTTCTTGATTCACATGTGCTGATAAGCTTGCTTGTTTATTCAGCAGATTTATATTGAATATCTGTTATGTTTAAGGTATGCTCAGTGTCAACTGGTAGTTAATAATTTGGTGGAGAAGTAAGTATGATTTTCATTTGGGAGCATCTACGGTGCTCATTATGGGAGGGTAGAGAGGTTGTATTTTTGGGAATTGTACTGCCTGCCTGTTTTGGGGCCTTAACTTGAACATTTTAGCTCACAATTGACTATCAACACTGCTATAGTATACATGCATCGATTCTACATGATTCAGTCCTTTACGCAGTTCCATCGAAATGTAAGTATAAATTTTTTATGTGGTGTACTCCTTTTGTGATTGATTCAACCTTCATATTTCTTTTGTTGATCTTTGCTGCTGAACTGGGATCTAAGGTTTAGAATTTAGAATTGGTCACTTTCATTATGTTCACGTTGCTGTTCTGAATCCAGCCTTCCAATTTTCCTATGAAGTGTGTAGTAGTTTGGTAGATTGAGTGCATCCTGAGAGTAGGTGGAGTTGTTGATAAAAAATAGATTGTTGAACACTTAAACTTAACATTTGGGTTGGGAGAGTAGCATTTGAGGGGAAACTGTGTTTAATTTTAAGTGTAATTTTTGAAGTGGAAATAATATGGTCACAGGAAAACAAGTGAATATAAGTTATTTAGATTTAAGAGCCTTTGATAAAATTCCAGTTGATGACAGATTGGAGGGGGAAGGTAGAGGTACATTATGTGATGACTGAGGATGACTGTTTTTTTTAAGATTTTATTTATTTTTAGAGAGAGGGGAATGGAGGGAGAGAAACATAGATTGGTTGCCTCCCATATGCACCTCAACCAGGAACTGAAACCGCAACCTGGGCATGTGCCCTGACAGGGAATTGAACTTGCGACCTTTTGCTTTGCAGGACAATGCCCAACCAACTGAGCCATGCTGCTCAGGGCTGTAGATAACTTTTCTTTCTTTTTGTTTTTTTAAGATTTTATTTATTTTTAGAAAGAGGGGGAGAGAAAGATCAGTGTGTGGTTGCCTCTCATGCACCCCCTACTGGGGACCTGACCTGCAACTCAGGCATGTGCCCTGACGGGGAATTGAACTGGTGACCCATTGGTTTGCAGGCTGGCACTCAGTCTGCTGAGCCACACCAGCCAGGGCTGGAGGTAACTACTGATAAATGTTTTGGCATATGGCGTCCCAGACCATGTTTCTGTACATATACTGGGATTTATGTATGTTCATAAAAATCGCTTCTTACTATACTACTTTTACTAACTTGCCTTTATCACTTAATAGTATATATTGGACATCTTTTTATACTGATTTTTCATTATTTTAAGTGACTGCATCGTATTTCTTTGGTTTCGCTATCATTTGTTCACCAGATCTCTAGTGGTGGATATTTGGGTGGTTGTTTCTAGTTTATTTTATTTTTTAAATTTTATTATTTTATTTTTTTAGAGAAAGGGGAGGGGAGGGGGAAAGAGAAACATCTAGGTGTGAGAAACATCTGTCTGTTACCTCTTGTGTGCCCCCAGCTGGGGACTGGACCCATAACCCAGGCATGTGCCCTGACAGGGAATTGAACCAGTGACCCTTCAGTTCACAGAGCAGTGCTCAATCCACTGAGCCACACCTAGGGCTCTAGTTTACTTTAATATAAATTCCTATAGGTGGAATTGCTATGTGAAAGGGCATGCATTTAAAAACTTCTTGTGTCAATTTGCCCTCCTGGAAGATTACATCAATATACATTGTTTCCAGCACCATTGGAGAGGGTCCTTTCCTCTAGGTACTCACTAACAACAAATATTTGTTACTTTGGGAAATACTAAGTTATAACTGCTTGTCAGCAAGCACTAGGGTTACAGTGGTGAACAAGATAGAGGGAGTCCTAACTTATTTTCTTAATTTATATTTCTTAATTAGTGAAGTTGAGCTGCTTATGCCTGTTGGTTATTGATTGTTCTTCTCATGAAATTGAGGAATTAATTTAAAAATTGATTGTTCATTTTGCCCCTATTTTATATTTTAATTTTCTTATTTATATGACCACTTTATATATTAGATCTCTAGCCATGTGTTGTGAATACTTTTCTCATTTTGTTGGGTTCCTTTGTTGACAGTGTTTTGGAGCCTAGAGTGTCTTGCTTTAAAAAAATTTTTTTTTATTAAAGTATAACATACAGTAAAGCCCAAAGATACGGTGTCCAACTAAATTACTGTCTGCATTATTTTATATATCAAGTATATATGCATACTCAGATCAAGATACAGTATGTTTCCAATGAAGGTAGAAAACTTGCCTTTTGATTGAAATACATTTTATTTCTTTAGTGGATGTGATTAAATTACTGTTTTTTCCTCCACTTAAATTCTGGCCTAACATTTACTCTGTTCTTGAGAAGAAACTGAGCCTCGTTACCTGATTTTCTATATGTACGCTTTTAAGTGTTTTCAAGTGGGGAAATGTAAAAATTGTGGTGAGCAACTTAGTATGTGTGCTGTATTTTATGTATTTTAAAGTACAGGTGCTACACTTTAATGGCTATCAAATTTGGGTGTATTTTACACTAGTTAACTCTTAGGAGGTCAGGCTTAGTGGTTAAAAGGACAGGCTCAGGAGTCAGACCTGTCTAGATTTGAATCCTTGGTGCCTTGCTTAACTAGCTGTATGGCTTTGGGCAAGTTACCATAGGCCCCAGTTTTCTCATCTTTTTGGAGGCAATAATAGTGCCTACTGCATAGAGTAAGTAGTTAATAGGATTTAAATGAATTACTTTACAAAGTGCCTGCACAGAGCAAACAAATACTAGTTGGCATTATAATTCTTTGAAAATGGAGAAAAGTCTTACACTCCTACCTAGTGTACGAATTCCTCTGAGAAACTGCCTTTGGGGGGTAAATGGCTTTGATCAGCTTGATAAGTGATTCCATGAGGAGAAGTGAGTATTTGTTTGGCTAATTTGCACAAAAATTAGATTAAAATTTTATCTTTTTCAGGCTTACACTGACTGAGATACAGTTTTGCCTTGTCAGCCCCTTTTTGTGTACCATGTTTTAGTTCCTTTCAAATACATTTTTAGCCCCTTGAAGGCAAATTTGGAGGCTTAAAATCTTAGTGTTTGAGTTGTCCTTTTCCTTTTCCCTCCGTTCAATCAGTTTTAAAAGTCCTTTTAATTTTTACAGTGTTACTGATTTCTCTCCCTGTAAATGGATGTTTACATTTATTGTCGTCATAAAATTAAGAGGAAACAGAGTAAAGGAGAAAATGATGGTTTTCCTATAATCTCCAGGTCAGAGATAATCCTGTTAACGTCTTGGAGCATATCCCATTAGAATTTTTTTCTCTGCATTCAAATATACACGTATTTAAATGAAACCCTATTAGTTTTCCAAGTAATATCAGGAAACTTTTTTTCTTTATTTCTACTGCTAGTGCCTACTCTAAATTTTATTTCCATTGTCTGGATTATTACATTGTTTTCTTTGTGAAAATTTAAGTGTATCCTATTCCTTCTTTCAGTACTACTTACCACCAGATTAATCTTCCTAAATATTTCTTAAACTCTACATATTTTTCTAAAATCTTTAGTGTCAATCTTGTTAAAAATCTTTTGTGTCCCACATCAGTATCACTGAGTTATAACAACTCAGTTTAGTGTTGAAAATGTGCTTCCTGCCTTGATTCTCCATACATTTGTTCAAGCTCATTTTCCTCTGGTTCTTTCCTTAATCCTAAACTTTAGGAATGTGTACATAGCAAGCTCCATGTGCAACTGCAACAAATATGAAGGAAGAGAATTGTTACTATGAATTGTGAAGAAAAATCGGTTCTATCAAAGTATAACAGAGAACAGCAAAGATAGAACTGTAGTCCCCCCTTATCTGTGCTTTGCTTTCAGCGGTTTCAGTTGCTTATGGTCAGCCACATGTGGTTAACCATGGTTGAAAAAAGTTTTAAATTAATTGCTGTTCTGAGTAACGTGATGAAGTCTTTTGCAGCCCCCCTCCTTAAGACTAGCCGTCTTAATTGGGAGGAGGTGGGAGGCGAGCCACATTTACGTAACTTTTATTATGGTATATTGTTTTAATTGTTGTATTTTGTTATGTTATTGTTGTTCATCTCTCACTGTTCCTAATTTATAAATTAAACTTTATTATAGGTATGTATGTATAGGAAAAAAACATTGTCTGTGTAGGGCTTGGTAGTGTTTGAAGTTTCAGACATCCATTGGGGGCCTTGGAATGTATCCCTGGAGTATAATTGGAGACTTCTGCATTAGAATGCATATCAGTTCTATTCACTAAAATGAACTAGGTATTTCAATTCTATAAAATTTGTTTTATTCCTGGCGAAATCTTTTGTCGTTGCCATCTTTGATTCATTGAAATACTAAGATTCAAGAGAAGTTCTACTTCTTGAGGTTCCCCAGATTACCAGGCTACATGTATATGGTCTGTTCAGAAAGTATCCAGTTATGTAATATGAAAAAGACATTTATTGAAGAAGATAGAAGATACAAGAAACACTGTACATAGGACAATGACACCTCAGTCCCCTTCAAAGTAGGCACCTTGGGGCCTCACACTGTTCTAATTGCCATTAGCTGCCTCATCATATTTTCCTGAATCTCATCGAAGGTCTGAAATCTCTTCCCTTTCAAAGCAGATTTAGTTTTGGGAAAAGCCAGAAGTCACTGGGTGCCAAATCCGGGCTGTAGGGGGGCTTAGTCATTTGATGTTTTGCAAAAAAACTGCACGAAACGTGATGCATGAGTGGGCGCTTGTCGTGATGAAGCTTCCAGTCACCAGTTGCCCATTATCTGGGGCCCATCCAAATAGATTCTGTGGGGGGATGTTCAAGCTTAATGCAAAATGTGATGCAGATTTGCTGCTCTACTTGCTCAGTCACTTTGAATGCGATGGCCACACAGTGCACATGCTTACTCTAAGGCAGGGGTGTCAGACTCATTTTCACCAGGGACCGTATCAGCCTCGGGGTTACCTTCAAAGGGCTGAATGTAATTTCAACTCCTTAACAGTTAAGGAGTAGTTATATTTATACAGCCCTAAAATTATTTTGGCCCTTTGAAGGCAACCACGAGGCTGATGTGGCCCCTGGTGAAAATGAGTTTGACATCCCCGCTCTGTGGCATCTACCGCCCCTACTGACTAGTATAGTGAAGTTGTAATTGTTCACACGTGCGCATTCCAGTCCACTTTCCCTGGCTGCCAGGTTACATCAATGTTGGCAAACCCTTCTCGTTTTATTAACAATGATTGGAACTTTTCCAGACAGACCTTGTATTTTATATTGCTGTACTTTCTTATATTGTTTAGTGTCTGAGTTTGATATCTACTTGTGTATTGGCTTGACTTTTTTCAACTTTTATGTATGACCTCTTGAATATACTGTTATACTTTGAATTCATTTTTTAAGATTTATGCCTCCATATGTAAGTATAATTGTGATAATCCTCATATAGTAAAATTCTGCCTTTTAAATTGTACAATTTGCTGGTTTTTAGTATATTCACAGAGTTGTGCCACTACCACCATGATCTAATTCCAGACCATTTATGTCACCCCAGAAAAAGAAACTCCTCACGCTTAAGCAATCACTCCCATTCCCCTCTCCTCTTAGCCCCTAGCAACCACTAATCTACTTGTCTGTATGGATTTGCCTTTTCTGGACATTTCAATGTACTCCTTTTAAAAAAAGTATATAGCCTTGACCGGTGTGACTGAGATAGTTGGGCGTCATTCCGCAAAGCAAAGGGTCACTGGTTGGATTCCTGGTCAGGGCACATGTCCGGGTTATGGGCTTGGTTCCTAGGGAACACACAAGAGGCAACTGATTCATGTTTCTTTCTTATATCAATGTTTCTCTTCCTTTCTCCCTCTCTTCCCCTCCCTCTAAAAATAAATAAAGTCTTTAAAAAAATAAAAGAAAGTATGTAAAGTTTTGATACAAACTTAATAAAGAATCTCATTTATAGAAAGCTGTTTGTTTATTTATATGTAGTGGCTTCTTGAATAGCTAGCCTTTTTTTTTTTAGTCCTCACCAGAGGATATGTTTATTGATTTTAGAGAGAAAGGAAAGGGGCCAGAGAGAGAAAGACAGAAACATCGATTGGTTGCTTCCCACATGTGCCCTGACCAGGAATCAAACCCAAAATCTAGGTATGTGTCCTGACCGGGAATTGAACTGTCAGTCTTTTGGTGCATGGGAGGATGCTCTAACCAGCTGAGCCACCTGGCCAGGGCTTGAATAGGTAGCTTTTAATGAGAGTTTGTTCAAGAATGTGGATATAGTTAATAGATTTGGGGAGGGGGCATTTTAAGTATAGGAAAAAGCATAAATGAGGTGATGAAATGAAGCAAAGAACCTGGTTTGAGACTTAGTTCTCTTTTAGATCTAGCAATAAACAAATAATAAATATGATTATTTTCTCTCCATCCAGTCTGTGGCTCCAGCAGCCTTATTTCTAGCAGCTAAAGTGGAGGAGCAGCCCAAAAAATTGGAACACGTCATCAAGGTAGCACATGCTTGTCTCCATCCGCAGGAATCACTTCCTGATACTAGGAGTGAGGTAGGGGATAATTTCACATCTGTTTTTCTTAATTTATTTTGATTGTAACTTAGTTTTACAACTTTGATTTATTGAAGTCTAGATGGGGACTGTTAAAGGAACCTTTTAGTGTTTGTTTTTCCCTTAACAAAAGCATAAAAATTTTATGGCAGAGGTTAATTGTATTCTTTGTAGTTAAATTGGAAAATGCAGAAAAACAAAGAAGAATATATAACCTAGATGTAATGTGGACCAGAGATGGAGTATAAGTGAAGCATTATTATTTCCAGCTTTTCTATGAATAGCTATACATGTATATATTTTGTGTTTTTTCACTTACTATATCCCAGATATTTTCCCAGTATATTAATTTTCCACTTGCTTTAAATACGGAGACAGTGTTTCATCTAATGTAAAAAATATATATTTTTTAATATTTTATATATATTTTAACCATTTGCTGTTTCTAAGAGAACTTTCTTAGAAATTATAAAAGTCATATATGTTCATTATAAAAGAATCCAAATACTTAAGAATCACTTAAAGTAAAAGGTAAAGCATTTCCCCGCTGCTTTCTAGGGGAATACTGCTGACCACAGTGCTAGTATACTATATTCTTCCAGACCTTCATCTGTATGCATATACATACAGCTCTTTTTCCCTTCCATCTTGACTTTCTTAAAGAAGGGAACATCTTTCCTGGCTTTATAAGTCAGTGACTGGGGAGTGGTGAGTTGTGAGAAATCAAGAGGTCTGACATTTGGAAGTGCTTGGAGAAAAATTATAGATTAAGTCTCTTACAGTGGATGCACGAGTCATCCTTTATCAAATAGATAAATAGAATTGTGTGTTCTACTGATCAAATTGGAGAAAGTGGGGCTTGGGGGGAGGGGGTATTTATTGTATGTGTGTGTTGATAGTAAGTCCTAATTATGTGAATTAAGTGTTTTGCATGGCATTTGTCTTGACTTCCTTCATTTTCTCTCTGGGCTATACCAGTAGCTCCTGAAAACAATTATTGCTCTAGACTTTCATTTAGGTTTGAGACTAATTACTAAAAGTCACTGGTCTGTAGAATTGGCCAAATAAAGCAGTTTTAACAAAATTTCCTGTGTTTTTTCCTTCTCTGAAGAATATTTACATAATTTCTCACCTGAGTCTCAATTCCTTATGAGGTGATTAGGGGAAGATATTTTCTTTACTATATGGAGCAGAGAACTAGCATGGTTGAAGTCCTTATTGGACTTAAGTAAAGATCATAAAGTTAAGTGGAAAGTTAACAGAGTCTCTTAACTCCTAAGTCTCGTTCTCCTAGAGTTCTAGGCCAGTGTTCTCCAATGGAAATAATAAGGGGAGTCATGTGGAATTTAAAAAACAAAATTTTTTTAAAAGATTTTATTTCTATTTAGAGAGTGGGGAGGGGAGGGAGACAGATACAAAGGGAAACATCAATGTTTGAGAGAAACATTGATTAGTTGTGTCTTGCATGCCCTCAACTGGGGACCAGGCCTGCATCCCAGGCAGGTGCGCTGACAGGGAATCAAATCAGTGATCTTTCGGTTCATCAGAAGGTGCGTAACCCACTGACCCACACTTGTCAGGACATAATTTAAAAAATTTTCACTTCATTTAAAATCTTTAACTTAAAAAAGTAAGATTAATTTTATTATATTTTCTATAATATATATTTTATTTAATCATAAATATTTCAGCATATAATCAATATCAAAACATTATTAATGAGGTAGTTTACATTATTAATGTTTATTCCTTTTTCTTTGAACTCTCCTATAAATTTTTGGAAATCTAGCATTATCCCAAAAGGGAAGTTTTTTGTTTTGTTTTTCTTTAAAGATTTTATTTATAGAGAGGGTAAGAGAAAGAGAAGGAGAAGGAGAGAAACATCAATGTGTGGCTGCCTGTTGCGCTTTGCCCCACTGGACACCTGTCCTGCAACCCAGGCATGTGCCCTGACTGGGAATCGAACCAGTGACCTTTGGTTTGCAGGCCAGCACTCAATTCACTGAGCCACACCAGTCAGGGCCCAAAGGGGTAGTTTTAACGGGAGTCAAATGTTTGAGACTGCCTACATTTCCTGTAGGAAGGCTCTACAAATGTTTTTTCATTATGTTTAAGAAGAGATATTTTTAAATTTTCTTGTATCTATATCAAATAAACTTTAAAACCTAAACTGTCAGTCTGAAAATGATCCAGATCTCAGGTGCTTTTTCTGTATCTGTTTATGAATAAAGTGTTTTATCTTAGTATACTACCTTTTTTTTTTTTCATTTAAAAGGAGAATCTGTACTGAATTAGGGATAAAGATTAATTTCAGTTCCTACTCTACTTCATAACTCTATCCCTGCCTTTTGTGGCTTTGGTTTCCTTGGAAAGGGTTGTTAGAGTTGCTTATACTTTATATATTGTACCTTCTATGTCTTACCTGCAGGCTTACCTGCAACAAGTTCAAGATTTGGTGATATTAGAAAGCATAATTCTGCAGACTTTAGGTAAGTTTCTTTCCCTTTAAAACATTAAAGAAATGCACATTAATATGATTCAGTTTTTATTTTATTTTATTTTTTTAAAGATTTTTTTTTTTAATTTTTAGGCAGAGGGGAAGGGAGGGAAAAGAGAGGGAGAGAAACAATGTGTGGTTGCCTCTCATGCATCCCCAACTGGGGACCCAGCCCGCATGTGCCCCGACCAGGAATTGAACCGGTGACCCTTTGGTTCATAGGCCGGAGCTCAACCCACTGAGACACACCAGCCAGGGCCTGATTCAGTTTTTAAAATTTGCAAAATAGGAAGCAGGAGGAAAATCTCTCGGAAAGGTTTGTACGTTTAGAGGTTATAGGGCTCAGTTTTACTGTGGCCTATACTGAAGAAAAAACGAAGGCACAGCTGAATCTTAGAAATAGCAGTCTTTTTTTCCCCCCCCATCCTGGGATTTATGATTTACTTTTTAAGGTTTGGCAATATTTAATTTTAATATAACTAATGGCAGAAACTATTTAAAGAACTCTTGTCCTTCCATGGATTTTTACAGTCTGTCATTATATTTAGATAATAGCATTTATTTTTTAAATTGGTAATCAGTTTAGAACAAAGGTGTAGATGGGAGAATTCACATACACTGTTTTGTGTTTAGAGGTTATTGGTTTTCAGGGATCCTGAGATTGCATTAGCTTTATTATCTTAGTGGTACCTTCTAGCTCAAAATATAAACATCTTTGGAGATAGATAATGTTTCTTAGAGAAGAGCATGCTGCATACTTTGTGTGACTCAGCCTCTGAACAACAATTTTGGGGTAGGAAAATAAGAGAGACCTTTAATGATGACTCAGATAAAAGATGTATAAAACACCTGGAGTACTTTAGCTTGTTAACCAGTTACTTTTTTTTAGGCTTTGAACTAACAATTGATCACCCACATACACATGTGGTAAAGTGCACTCAACTTGTTCGAGGTAAGGAATCCCAGCTTGAGACGGTACTCTTGAATTGTTTTACCATTTAGAGGCTATGATTGCTGTGGATAAATTCATAACACAGCTGCTAATTAATGTGTTTTAGTTGATCTCCATTTAAAGAGAGTGACCTTGAGATTGCTTGCCAAAGCTGGGGGCAGACTTTGAAAAGTCACTAAATTATAACTAACAACAATTTTAAGGGTGTCTTGGGAGTCGGTGATCTTAATTTGATTCTAGGGTTGCTTGTCCTAGACATTCTTAAAGACCACCCAGAGGATCATTTAGAAATTATTTGAACTTAGTCCCATGATTGGCAATCCTTTGGCAGAACTTTTTTTAAATTTTAATTTAATTTTAGTAGCTATAATTGCATGACACCTAGTTTCTTTACTCAGTTTAAATAGTAGTATCAAGACTATCAACACACCGTCATGCATTTCAGTGCCTTCTCTAGAACAAACTTATAATTGGTCTTATTTTGAATTTTGCTTATGTGTATTTTATCTGAAAATTCCAAAAGTTTTCTGAGTTCTTTATATTTTGAAAGCATTAAATGGTTGGCATTGAGCAAAGATAGGCTTAAACAGAGATGGATTTATACTAATATTTAATCTACGGGAGATTAAAAATTGTTCTGTCAGCCAGAGCATTTGTTTTGTTTTGGAAGAAGGAACTTTCTTTTGGTAATACATTAAATATTTTGCTACTTGATTATGTTAGGATTAAGTCACAGGTTGCTCAATTTAAAACTTAAAAAAACAAACAAACCACACATCACTTTTTCCAAACACATCAAGGTCTTTGGATTCTGATCTTGCCTCCAAATTAGTTTGTCGCCTAGTTGAGTATTTCTCAGTGAACCCACGCATCAGAATGTCTGGGTTACTTGTTAAAAATGCTTACGTCCTTCTCCCAACAGAATCTGAGTCAAACTCTAAGGAGGATGCCCGTGATGCATTTTAAAACGAGTGTCAGATACTCGGTACACAGGATAAAGCTTGAGTCCCTAGGTCTGTAAGCAATCCACTTATTAAAAATTGCTTATATTTCTTTGGTAGAATGTAAACTTCAGATGGTCAGGGACCATGCCAGCCTCATTTACCACTATATTCTCTACCTTGCAAATATTAAATGCTTATTAATTTATTGTTGAGAATAAATGGAATTAATAAGTTTTCCTTCTCCTTCACCTTTTTTTCTCCAGCAAGCAAGGACTTAGCACAGACTTCTTACTTCATGGCAACCAACAGGTTTATATTTTAATATTTTTCCTTTATATTTTTGGGATAGGATTTTACTTGGGTTGGGATTGTCACTTTTTGAGGGGCATATGGAAAGATGTCTGGCTTTTAGTAAACTAGAACTCAAAAACCCAGGCACGGATCTTTGATACAGTATGTTACAGATAATTCTATGGTAAATGTTGACTTTTATGCAGTTTTCATGTTGTGCCTTAAATTTCCATGGTGCTTTTTTGTTAAGGTGATGGAATCATTTACTGTTGACTGACAACCTACTTAATTCTGCATGTTACTTAGCTTTAAAATATCCAAAAGCATGGTTCTGAAAGTTGGTAAACTTGGAATTCATTGACAGTGACTGAAAACCTGATTTGGAGAATTCTGCAATATGTGGGATATTTTTAAATACTTTATTTATTTATTTTTAGAGAGAGGGGAAGGGAGGGAGAAGGAAAGGGAGGGAAACATTGATGTGTGATGATCAGTTGCCTCTCACATGCCCCCAGCTGGGTACCTAGCCTGCAACCCAGGCATGTGCCCTGACTGGGAATTGAGCCAGCCACCTTTCGGTTCACAGGCGGGCACTCAGTCCACTGAGCCACACCAGTGAGGGCAATATTTAGGATATTTTAAAAGACTCCTTGTTCTTCCCATACTCTCAGATAAATGGACATGTATATGTGTAAAGAGTTGTAATACTTTTTCTTCTTTCCTTTTTAAAGAACAAATTAATACGTAACTTGTATTACAAAGTGATTTGCTCATTCTCATTTACAATCTATTGGTTGTTCTTGGAAACCAAAGATATTCCTAATGACTCTCAGGGCTAAAAAGTTCCTTTTAATAGACTGATAGGAGAAATTTTAAAATAAACCATCAATCAAGCATATTCACACTTGAGAGCAGTTGTCTATTATTTCAGTAGCCCAGACCTATGATTGACAAGAGACAAGATAATTTTTATGGTATTTTCCCTTAAGTATTTGATTCAGGGATTATACATATCAAAAATTTTATCATTTTCCTTAAGTTCTGAGCTTAGTCTCAGAATAATTGATCCTTGTTTTAAAAAACTGAGTACCCAGTTTGTTTTAATTTTTAATTTTTTGTTTTTTTGTCTGTCAGTTATATGGATTGAATGATGTGTAGTCAGCAAATTTATAAATGTTAACTGAGCAGATGGGTTAATAGAAAGTAATGTTTAGTGCTGGATCAGAGCACTGGCTATTTCTTACCCTTCTAGCTTGCCAGTGTTTTTTTACTCTTTTTTTTTTTTTCTTTTTTAAATAATGGAGAGTTTTAACTTTGGGTTCAGAATTGAGAGCTCATGATACTCTCTTGTTTCCTTTCCTCTGATGTCAGCCTGCATTTGACCACATTTAGCCTGCAGTACACACCTCCCGTAGTGGCCTGTGTCTGCATTCATCTGGCTTGCAAGTGGTCCAACTGGGAGATCCCAGTCTCAACTGATGGGAAGCACTGGTGGGAGTATGTTGACGCCACTGTGACCTTGGAACTTTTAGATGGTAAGTTTTAGAGTAAGGGTCCTTGAAAAGCACTTGATCTGTCACTATCTAGCCGAAGGTGACTTCATTCAGATGAAAATAGTTGAGGTTATTCTTGTTTCATTACTCTTGCCTCTTTGTAAGTTTTTCTTAAATGTCCTATTTCATTTGTAGAACTGACACATGAATTTCTACAGATTCTGGAGAAAACCCCCAACAGGCTCAAACGAATTCGGAATTGGAGGGTAAGAATTATTGTTCTCAGCTTATGAACAAACCATTTTCTTTTTTGACTACACCAGTGAATAAATCAGAACTGGATAGGTACCCTAGGTTTGGAATTTCCCTTCTTGTGGTTATGCAATGTTCATGACTTCAACTTCGTGTCTTGAGTACTGGTCGAGAGTCAGTGGCTGTAGGTGGTAGCAGAATTTGTTTTGTGTTTTGCAACTCTTGTGATATGGTCATTTGGTCAGCAGTGTTGGTTCGGTATGTTCTGTGGAGGCCCTTAGGGAAAAAATGTGGCTTCTTTGAGTCATAGAGTGTTGGCTTCTGGTAGAGGAAAGATATAGAGTTACAAGGTTAGAGCTGATGCCATAATTTTGTCTTTGACATTACCTACTTTTGAAATGGATTTTAGAATTTTGTTTATATAGATTGAGGTCTAAATTGTTTTTCAAATATTTTTCAAAGTCTTATGAATAATGAAATCATTCCTCTTTTTTTTTTTTCCCCAATGTCAGAGTTTGTTTAAAAACATTTTCTGCATTTCTCAGAAATCCAGACTGATAAGCTTAATTTTTTTCTGAGTTGAATGAGTTGTGGAAAATGAGTTTGCCTAAGGTTGAGTGGAAACTTGAGCACATAGGTCATCTTTTAATTTTGTATAAAACCTCACTAAAATTTCTAGAATTTGCTTTTGGACTAAATGCAATCACAAGCATTCATAAAGCATAGATGTTCAGGAGTGAATTTTAGATATGCATCTTATTTTTTGAATTGCCTTGTAGCATTGGTATAGATTGCTGTGACCCTTTTTTGGTGATAGAAGACTTAAGTAAATTTTAAGTGTCCAATACTACACGATCTTACCCAAAAGGCCAAGAAGCGATTAAGTATACATTACTGTATTATTAACTATAGACACTACACTGTGTAGTAGATGTCTAGGATTTACTCATCTTATGTAACTGAAACTTTATACCCTTTGACTAATATATCCTTGTTGCCCCAGACCCTAGCAACCACTATTCTATTCTGCCTCTCTGAGTTTGACTATTCTAGATTGCTCAATAAGTAAGATCATGCAGTATGTGTCTTTCTGTGTCTGGCTTATTTCACTTAGCCAAAGGCTGCAGCTTCATCTATGTTGTTGCAAATGGCAGTATTTCCTTCCTTTTGTATTGTGTAAAAATGAAAATAAGATAAAATTTACCATCTTAACCATTTTTAAATACACAGTTCACTGATATTAAATACATTCGTATTGTTATGCAACCACCATTATCATCTATCCTCATAAGTCTTTTCATCTTGTAAAGCTGACACTCTATTCCCATTAAACAAATTACTCCCCATTTCCTCTGACCCCAGCCCCTGGTAATGACTATTACACTTTCTGTGTTTATGATTTTGACTACTGTTAAGTACCTCATATAAGGAAAATCATACAGTATTTGTGTTTTAGTGACTGGCTTATATCAGTTAGCACAGTGTCCTTAAGTTTCATATACATTGTAACATATTGTATAATTTTGTTCCTTAAAAGCTGAATAATATTCCATTGTGCAATATGTATGTATATAGCACATTTTGTTTGTCCATTTTTCCATCAAAGACCACTTGGGTTTCTTCCAAGTTTTAGCTGTTGTGAATAAATGCTGCTATGAACATGGTTGTACAAATACCTCTTTAAGGCCCTGCTTTTGATTCTTTTGGGTATACACCCAGAAGTGATGGATCATATGGTAGTTCTATTTTAAAATTTTTGAGGAACCTCTATACTGTTTTTCATAGTGGTTGCACCAATTTACACTCCCACCAACAGTGCAGGAGGATTCCCTTTTCTCACATCTTTGCCGATACTTGTTTTTTGTTGACTTTTTGATTGTAGCCATTCTGACAGGTGTGAGGTGATATCTTATGGTATTGATTTGCATTTCCCTGGTAGTTAGTGATATGGAGCGTCTTTTCATATATCTTTTGGCCACATGCATACCTTTATAGAAATGTCTATTCAAATCCTCTGTACATTTTTCAAATTGGATTGTGCGTGGGGTTTTTTTTTGATGTTCAGTTGTATGAGTTACTATGATTTGGATATTAAACTCTTACCGAATATGTGATTTGTAAGTATCTTTTCCCATTCAGTAGGTTGTCTTTTCATTTTGTTAATGGTTTCCTCCTTGGGTAAAAGCTTCTTAGTTTGATGTAGTTACATTTGTTCATTTTTGCTTTTGTTGCCCTTACCTGAGGAGACATACCAAAAAAATATCGCTAAGACTGATGCCAAAGCATCTAATGCCTATATTCTAGGAATTTTATGTTTTCAGGTCTTACATTTAAATATTTTTGTATATGCTATAAGAAAGTCATAGTTTCTTTTTTTTTTTTTTCACGTATCTGTCCAGTTTCCCCAGCACCATTTATTGAAGAGACCATCTTTTCCTCATTGTATATTCCTGCCTCATTTGTCATAGATTAATTAACCATGTGAGTGTGTGTTAATTTCTGGACTTCCTATGCTATTTCATTGAACTGTGTGTCTGTTTTTGTGCCAGTACCGTACTGTTTTGATTATATAACTTTGGTAGTATACCTTGAAATCAGGGATTGTAATACCTCCAACTTTGTTCTTTCTCAAGATTGCTTTGACTAATTCGGAGTCTTTTGTGATTTTATGTAAATTTTAGGGTTATTTGTCCTAATTCTGTGAGGAATACCTTTGGTATTTTGATAGGGATTGCACTGAATCTGTAGATTGCTTTGGGTAGTATGAGGGCAGTATGAACATCTAAAAAACATTAATTCTTCCAGTTTGTGAGCGTGGTATGTCCTTTTACTTATTTGTGCCATCTTCAATTTCTTTTATTAATGTCTTAGAGTTTTCAGAGTACAGCAGGTCTTTGTAAATGGGATTGTATTCTTAATCTTTTTTCCTGATAATTTGTTATTAGTGGATAGACGTATCACTGGTTTCTGTATATTAATTTTTTATCCTGCACCTTTTATTAGTCTAATAGATTTTTGTTTGTTTTTGGTAGACTCTTTAGGGTATTTTTTTTATATAGTATCATATCATATGTAACAGTGACAATTTTGCTTCTTTTCAGTTTGGTTGCATTCTCTTTTTTTTGTCCGATTACTGTAACAAAGACTTCCAATACTATGTTGAATAAAAGTGACAAGAACAGTCATCCATGTCTTGTTTCTGATCTTAGGGGAAAAGCTTTTAGCCTTTCACCATTGAGTATGATGTTAGCTGTGGGTTTGTCATATATCTCTTTATTATACTGAGATATTCTCTCTAGTCCCACTTTGTTGAAAGTTTTTATCATAAATGGATGTTGTATTTTGTCAAATCCTTTCTGCTTCTATTGAGATGAACATATAATTTTTTAAAAAATATTTTTATTTATTTATTTTTAGAGAGAGAGGAAGGGAAGGAGAGAGGGAAACATCAATGTGTGGTTGCCTCTCACGTGCCTCCTACTGGGGACCTGGCCCACAACCCAGGCATGTGCCCTTACTGGGAATTGAACCAGCAACTCTTGGTCAGTGACCCTTGGTTCGTAGGCCCTAGCTCAGTCCTCTGAGCTACACCAGCCAGGGCAATTGTTTCACATCTTTACCAACACTGGTTATTTTATTTTTTGCTATAGGATGTGAAGTGGAAGTGGTAAAGATTTTTTTTTTTTTTTTAGAATTTTATTTATTTATTTTTTGAGAGAGGGGAAGGGGGGGGAGAAAGAGAGGGAGAGAAATATCAGTGTGTGGATGCCTCTCATGTGGCCCCCCATGGGGACCTGGCCCGCAACCCAGGCATGTACCCTGACTGGGAATCGAACCAGCGACCCTTTGGTTCTCAGCCTGCACTCAATCCACTGAGCTACAATCATACAATTTTTATTTGTTGCTTTGGTAACATATATTATGTTGATTGATTTGCAGATACTGATCCATGGCTTGGATCCCTGGAGTAAATTCCACTTGATAATGGTCTCTGATCCTTTAAATGTATTGTTGAATTCAGTTTGCTAATATTTTATTGAGAATTTTTGCATCTATGTTCATAAGGGATATTCATCTGTAATTTTTTAATTTTTTGTACTGTCTTTGTCTGGTTTTGGTATCTTTTTTTTTTTTTTTTAAGTGTTTCTAACTATAAATTTCTGCCTTAGCACTGCTTTTGCTGTATCCCATAAGTTTTGATATGTGCTTTTGTTTTGACTTGTTTCTAAGTATTTTGTAATTATTATTTTCATTTCTCCTATGATATATTGGTTGTTTAAAAGTGTATTGTTTAATTTCTAAAACTTTGTCAATTTTCCTGCTGTTACTGATTTCTAACTTTATCCTGTTGGGGTCAGAAAAGATACTTTGTATGAAATTAATGTTTTAGAATCTATGGTGACTTTGTGGCTTAACATAGTCTATCATAGAAAATCTTCCAAATACACTTGAGGAGAATGTATGTATATGCTACTGTTTGGGGTAGAGTGTTCTGTATCTGTTTGTTAGATCTAAGTGGTTTCTTTGTTAAATCCTCTATTCCCTATCTTCTGGCTGGTTGTTCTATCCATTGTGAGTGGGGAGTTGAAGTCTCCAGCTATTACTGTCTATTTCTCCCTTCAATTTTGTCAGGTTTTGCTTTATGTATTTTCCTGGCCTGTCATTAGGTTTGTAAATATTTATAATTGTTATAGCTTATTGCTGTATGGAGCCTTAAAAAAATGTATAGGATGTCATTCTTTGTCTCTTGAAACCTTTTTTTAAAAAAATATTTTATTTATTTTTAGACAGAGGGCAAGGGAGAGAGAAAGAGGGAAAGAAACATCAGTGTGCGGTTGACTCTCATGCCCCCCCTACTAGGGACCTGGCCTGCAGCCCAGGCATGTGCCCTGACTGGGAATCAAACTGGCTGACTCTTTTGTTTGCAGGCCGGTGCTCAATCCACTGAGCCACACCAGCTAGGGTTCTTGAAACCTTTTTTAATTTAAAGTCTATTTTGTCTGATAGCACTATAGCCACGCTGCTCTCTTTTTGTTTATTGTTTTACATGGTATATCTTGTTTTTTTGTTGTTATTGTTGTTTTTAATTACATTATATTGCTTATGCTATTACAGTTGTCCCCTTTCCTTCTTTGACCCCTTCACAAAGCACTCCCTTACTCCCTTAGGCAATCCCCACACCATTGTTCATGTCTGTGGCTACTCTATTTCCTTTACCATACTTATCATCCCCATTGCTATTCTGTAACTACCTGTTTGTATGTCTTAATTCCCTGATCTCTTCACACATTCCCCCATGTGCCCCTTCCTTCTGGCAACCATAAAAATGATCTCCGTATCCATGGTTCTCCCTCTTGTTTGCTTAGTTTGTTTTTTAGATTCCAATGTTGATAGGTATGTGTTTTTGCCATTTTATTGTTCATAATTTTCTAAAAATATATTTTACTGATTATGCTATTACAGTTGTTCCATTTTTTCTCCCCTTTATTCCCCTCTGCCCTGTACACCTCTCCCACCATTATTCCCCAACCTTAGTTCATGTCCGTGGGTCATACATATAAGTTCTTTGGCTTCTCCATTTCCCATACTATTCTTAACCTTTCCCCATCTATTTTGTACTTACCATTTATGCTTCTTATTCCCTGTACCTTGTCACCCATTCTCCTCCCTCCCGCTCCCCGCTGATAACCCTCCATGTGATCTCTATTTCTGTGCATCTGTTCCTTTTCTAGTTGTTTGCTTAGTTCAGTTTTGTTTCTGTTTTTTTTTTTGTAGGTTTGGTTGTTGATAGTTGTGAGTTTGTTGTCATTTTACTGTTTGTATTTTTGATTTTCTTTTTCTCAGATAAATCCCTTTAACATTTCATATAATAAGGACTTGACGATGATGAACTTTAACTTGACCTTATCTAGGAAGCACTTTATCTGTCCTTCCATTCTAAGTGATGGCTTTGCTGGATAGAGTAATCTTGGATGTGGGTCCTTGCCTTTCTTGACTTCGAATACTTTCCAGCCTCTTCTTGCCTGCAAGGTTTCTTTTGAGAAATCAGCTGATAGTCTTAGGGGAAATCCTTGGTAGGTAGCTGTCTCCTTTTATCTTGCTGCTTTTAAGATTCTCTCCTCCTTAATCTTGGTAATGTAATTATGATATGCCTTGGTGTGTGCTTCCTTGGGTCCAACTTCTTTGGGACTCTCTGAGCTTCCTGGACTTCCTGGAAGTCTGTTTCCTTTGCCAGATTAGGGAAGTTCTCCTTCATTATTTGTTCAAAAAAGTTTTCAATTTTTTGCTCTTCCTTTTCTCCTTCTGACACCCCTATGATTCGGATGTTGGAACATTTAAAGTTGTTCTGGAGGTTCACAAGCCTCTCTTTTTTTTTGAATTCTTCTTTCTTCATTTTGTTTTAGTTGAATGTTTATTTCTTCCTTCTGGGCCAAACTGTTGATTTGAGTTCTAGTTTTTTCCCTTCACTGTTGGTTCCCTGTACATTTTCCTTTATTTCACTTTTCATAGCCTTCACTTTTTCCTCTATTTTGTGGCCACACTCAATTATTTCTATGAGCATCATCATTACCAGTGTTTTGAACTGTGCGTCTGATAGGTTGGCTATCTCTTCATTACTTAGTTGTATTTTTTCTGGAGTTTTGATCTGTTCTTTCATTTGGGCCATATTTTTTTTGTCTCCACGCCTGTTATTTAGTAAGGGGCGGGGCCTTAGGTGTTTGCACGATCTGGGCAACCCATGTCACTGCATTGTGGTGCCGTATGTGGGGGAGGGTCCGAGATGGAACAGTGCCTCTTGCTTGGTTCTCAGTTGGCTGTCAGTCCCTTCCTCTGCTACCCACAAGCAAATTGGGCCCTTCTGGTGTTGATTCTCAAGGGGATGGTTTTGTGTATGTTCTAGGACCTTGTGGGTCTCTTCAACAAACTCTCCTTGTGAGTCTGGGAGTTTCTCAACCCCAGCAAGTTTTTTCAGTCAGAGGTTTTGAGGCTTTATTTCCCAGTGCTGGAACCCTGGGTTGTGCCGTCTTTCTTGCTCCCCAGTTGTTCCTCCCAGTTTATCTGCACACAAATATGGGACCACCCGCTCTTTCAGCTGCCATCTTGCCGTGAGTCCTCTCTGCCCTGGCTGCCTATCTCCGCCCCTTTTACTGGTCTGGGTGAATGTTTCTTCTTTAACTCCTTGGTTGTCAGACTTCCATACAGTTTGATTTTCTGGCAGTTCTGTTTATTATTATTTTTTAAAATTTTGTCCTTTTGGTTGTGCGAGGAGGCAGAGTGTATCTACCTATGCCTTCATCTTGGCCGGAAGTCCC
Organism: Desmodus rotundus; assembly: GCF_022682495.2. Taxonomy (NCBI): domain Eukaryota; kingdom Metazoa; phylum Chordata; class Mammalia; order Chiroptera; family Phyllostomidae; genus Desmodus; species Desmodus rotundus. Next base: position 154,875,649 of record NC_071389.1, read on the forward strand.
CAGAAGCTCTTATTGTTTTGATCTTTTTCTTAAATAAGTCCCTTTAATATTTCATATAATAATGGCTTGATGATTTTGAACTACTTTAGTTTTTTTTCTTGTCCAGGAAGCCCTTTACCTACCCTTCCATTCTGGTTGATACCTTTGCTTGGATAGACCAATATTGGTTATAGGTCCCTGCTTTTCATGACTTTGAATACTTCTTGCCAATTCTTTCTAGTCTGCAAAGTTTCTTTTGAGAAATCAGCAAACAGTGTTACGGGAACTCCTTTGTAGGTAAATAACTGCTTTTCTCTTGTTGCTTTTAAGATTCTCTCTTTATCCCTAACCTTTGGCATTTTAATATGATGTGTCTTGGAGTAGGTCTCTTTGCATCCATCTTGTTGGGACCCTGTGCTTTTTGGACTTGCATGTCTATTTCCTTCAGCAAATTAGGGAAATTTGTTTTCATTATTTTTTCAAATAGATTTCCAGTTTCTTGCTTTTTCCCTTCTCCTTCTGGCACCCCCGTGATGCAAATTTTGGAATGCTTGAAGTTGTCCCAGAGGCTGCTTACACTATCTTGTTTTTTGTTTTTAAAGATTTTTAAAAATTTATTAGAGGGAGGGAAAGGGAGGGAGACAGAGAGGGAAAGGGACATTGATTGGTTGCCTCTTGCATACCTCCAACCAGAGATTAGGCCTGCGACCCAGGCATATGCCCTGACTGGGAATTGAACTGGTGACTTTTTGGTTCACAGGCTGCACTCAACTCACTGAGCCTCACCAGCCAGGGCTATTCTCAGGTTTTTTTGGATTCTTTTTTCTTCATGTTGTTCTGATTGGTTATTTTTTTTGCTTCCTTATATTCCAAATCATTGATTTGATTATCAGTTTCATCTGTTGTTTCCCTGTAAGTTGTTCTTTAGTTCAATAACGTATCTTTCATTTCTGACTGTTTTTTTTTATACTATTGAGGTCCTCACTAAGTTCCTTGAGCATCCTTATAACCAGTGTTTTGAACTCTGCATCTGATAGATTGCTTATCTCCCTTTTGTTTAGTTCTTTTTTCTGGAGTTTTGATCTGTTCTTCCATTTGGGCAGTGTTTCTTTGTCTCCTCATTTTGGCAGCCTCCTTGTGTTTGTTGCTGTGTACTAAATAGAGCTGCTATGACTCCCTCTCTCAGTAGCGTGGCCTAAGGTAGTAGGTATATTGTAGGGTCCACTGGTACAGCCTCTTCTGTCACCCAAGCTGGGTACTTGAGGTGTACCCTCCATGTGGGCTGAGTACACCCTCCTCTGGTAGTTGAGCATTGATTGCTGTTGGCAGGTTAGTGGGAGGGATTTACCCAGGCCAGTCAGCTGCAAGTACTGGCTATGACTACTGACCACCAACCTTTGCTGTCTGTGGAGGATCAGCTGTTCAGGAGCACGGTGGTGGTGCTCCAACGTGGTCTGTAGCTATCCACTGGGTGTGCAGGCTCTGGGGTTTCTGGGGTGGTGTAGACCAAGTTCAGACCTTGTATTCTGCCTGCCTGTGTTCTGCCCAGAGCCACCCTGCCTGGGCTAGAAAGCAGTGTAAGATGTCTGCTGCTTGTGTTGGGCTTAGAGATTCCCAGGCAAAATCAAGCTGTGCATCTAGGCTGGCTGCTCCTAGTACCGGGCCTGGGGCCACTTAGCAAGAGGTACTACGGCTGGGGGCTCACTGAGGTCAGCTGTTGCTTGTTTGAGAGTATGTAGGAGATTGTGAAGCATGAGCCAAGACCAGCCATTCCTATGGAAGAGTCTGTTAACAGCTTGGGTGGGTCCATAAGTTGGGTAGGGCAGAGTCTCCAAGGGATCTCCAGGATGGAACAAACATTGTTAGCCAGGTTGATAAGAGTCTCAGATATGGCACCCACTTGCCAGCTCTGTGGCTCTTTTCAGAGAGGGTTCAGAAAAGGGACAATGGCCTGTGCCTGCCTTTCTGTGTGGGAGAAAGCTGTCTCCCTGCTCTTGCCTTGTTGGCAGACACTTCAGTTCCTCCCTGTTTGTTACTGGTGCCTCTCAAGCTGCTACATTGGTGCTGGAGCTCAGAGGGAGTGAGTCTGAGTAAATCCATGTGTGGGTTCTTTAAGAGAAACTTCTTGGGATTCCAGAAGTTTCTTCCACCATTTCAATCCCTGCTGGTTTTTGCAGCCAGAAGTTGTGGCACTGGAACCCTTCTCTGGGGGGCCTGGTGTGGGACTGGGACTCCTTGCTCCTAAGATGTCCCTCCCGAATTTTTATCCACCACATGTGAATGTGGAACCAGCCAGTTGTACATCTCTGCCCCTCATACCAGTCTGGATGGATGTCGTTTCTTTAATTCTGTAGTTGTCAGACCTCCATTCAACTTGATTTCTGATGGTTCTGAGTGATGGTTGTTCTATGATTTGGTTGTAATTTTGATGTGGTCGTGTGCATAGGTGAGCCGTGTTTACCTATGTTGCCACCTTGACCGGAAGGCCAGGTATGTCTGTTTTAACCTTTTACTTTCATCCTGTTTGGGTCTTTGGATCCTAGTGCTTTTGAATATCATATAGGTGGATCATATGTTTTTAATTCATTCTACTAATCTCTGTCTTTTCATTAAGAATTTAATCCAGTTGCGTTTAAAGTAATTATAGATAAGGAGGGACTTCTGTCGTCATTATGCTGTTTGGTTTTTGTATGCCTTATAGCTTTTTTGTCCCTCATAGTCTGCAGTACTGTCCTGTGTTTAGTTGATTTTTTTATAGTTAAATTTAAAATTGTGTTACTTTCTTTTTTGTGTATTCTGCAGCTCTTTTTTTGTGGTTCCTACATTTAACATCCTAAATTTACAACTATCTAATTTGAGTTTATACCAGTTTAACTTCGATAACATACAAACTCCTTTACACCCATCTTCCTACCCCTTTCAGTTCTCGATGTGACAAAATTACCACATATAATTCGCATTATACAGGGAAATTAGTACTACCCATGTGTAATGCATGCTCTTATATTTCCCTTTAAAATTTGGGCAAAAAATGCGCATTATACATGACAAAGTACAGTATATCTTTATACATTGTGTACCCCAAAACATAAACTGATAATTCTTTAAAATCTTTAAAATTCTTTAAAATGTTAGATTTTTATAGTGTATAGGAAATAAGATTTGAAGTTACAGTAAACCAAAGTTACAGTAATACTAGGTTTTATACTAATAATTGGGTTTTTTTACTTAAAATTTGTTAATCTTTTTAAAAAATTTATTGTATTTTATTTACTTATTTTTAGAGAGAGGGGAAGGGAAGGAGAAAGAGAGGGAGAGAAACATCAATGTGTGGTTGCCTTCCACACGCCCTGTACTGGGGATCTGGCCTGCAACCCAGGCATGTGCCCTGACTGGGAATCGAACTGGCAACCCTTTTGTTTGCAGGCTGGTGCTCAATCCACTGAGCTACACCAGCCGGGGCAAAATTTGTTAATCTCTTAAATCATGTAGAAAACAAAAGGTGCAGTTACAAACCGTTGTTAAAATAGCATTAGCTTTTATATTTGCCCATGTTTTTCGTCTTTATTTGATCCTTTTTCCCTTGTGTGGCTTCAAGTTCCTGTCTGGTCTCCTTTCATTTCACCTTGGAGTACTCCCATCTGCATTTCGTGTATGGCCAGTCTAGTGGTCACAGACTCCCTTGGCTTTGTTTATCTGGAAATGCCTTAATTTCTCCCTAGCTTTTTTGAAGGATATTTTTGCTAGATTCTTGTTTGACAGTTTTTTTCTTTTTAGCACTTGGACTGTATTAGCCCTCTCTCTCTGGCATCCAAAGAATCTGATGAGAAAACATGTGCTCTTAGCTTGTGATTCTGTATGGGATGATTTGCTTCTCTTGCTGCTTTCAGGATTCATTGTCTTTGGCTTTTGAAAGTTTGATTTTAATGTGTTTTGGTGTGAGTCTCTCTAATTTTTTAGTTGGAGTTTGTTAAATTTCTTGAATATTTATGTTCGTATCTTTCATCAAATTTGGGAAGTTTTCAACCATTATTTCTTCAAATATTTCCTGTGCCCCTTTCTCTTCTTCTGAAACTCCCACAATGCATATGTTGGTCCTGTTGATGGTGTTATCACAGGTCCTTTATGCTCTGTTCACTTGCTTCAAATTTTTTCTCTGTCCCCTTAGATTCAATAGTTTGCATTGCTTTATCTTCATGTTTGCTGATTCTTTCTTCGGCCTACTCAAACCTGCCTTTGAATACTTTAGTTTATTTTTCATTTTAGTTATTGTACTTTCAGCTCCAGCATTTCTTTTTGTTTTCTCTTTATTGATAAGTGATATTTACATTTTGTTCACAAGTAATTTTCTTGACTTTCTCCTCATCTTCCTTAAGATCCTTGAGTATCTTTAAGTGAGTTATTTCAAAATCCTTGTCTAGTAGATTTGCCATCAGGTGTTTTTCAGAGACAGTTTCTTTTGATTAAATTTTTCCTTTGAGTGAGCCATACTTTCCTATTTTTAAATAATCTTTGTGATTTCTGTTGTTGTTGTTGAACACTGGACATTTGAATTTAATGATGTGGTAACTCTGGAAGTCAAATTTTTCTCCCCCATGGTTTGCTGCTTTTCTGACTGTTTTGTGCATTCTTTGGGGAGGAGAGCTTGATTTTGTCGGGTATTTTTCTGCTGAGGATCAGCCTGGAGTATAACCTAAGGTCTTTTCTGAGCCTTTCCCTAGGACATGTACAGTCATTTCCTAATTTTCCTGTATATGGAGTTGTTTTTGAATGTGCTTCTCCTTAATGTGTGGCTCCCCAAAGGGGAAAAAACCAAAAAAGTGATGGGGAGGAAGGGTGTTAGTCTTTTAAATCCCCTGCAGTTGCTTCAGCCAGAGGGGGAGGGAGGTGGCAACAACAATGGCTGCCTGCCTTTGCTGTGTACCTCTGTGATCAGAAGAAGCAATCAGTGATCATCACACAAATTTCTGATATTTGGAGGAAAGAGTAATTTTTACTCCCCCTGGCTTCCCAAGGTTGTGTGCAAGCTATTCCAGAAATAGGTGCACTGCTGCTTGCTATATGGCTGACAGTGGGTGATAGATAGTTTCTACTGTGCTGAGAAATGAAATTAACCCCATTTCTCTGTTCAAGGCTTACCCTGGAAGTTGCAAGAATTTCAACAGACTCTAGAATTTCAAAGTGAAATATAGTTAGCATCAGACGGATTCTGCCAGTGCAGTTGTTTAGGTGGGGAGACAGATTCCTAGAGCTTCCTACGCTGCCATCCTCCTAGAATCTTTCTCCTTTTTTCTAATGCTAAGTAATAGTTTACTGTGTGTCTACATATATACATAGACACCACATTTTACCTATTCATCCATAGATGGACATTTGGATTGCTTTTATATCCTGGTTATGGTGAATACTGCTGCAGTGAACATGGTGATGCAGATAGCCCTTTGAGATCCTGTTTGCCTGACTCTTGATTGAAGGTTTTTAAGATCTTATGCCTCCTGATGGTAATAATTATCAGTTATGTTAGAGTAGCCTCCCACTTATGCACTGTGAAAAACTGCAATGTCACAGCAAGCAAAGTCGACTCATTTCAGTGTTTTTTTCCTGTATAATAAGTTACCTGAAGTGAAGAGATATCATTTGCTTCATTTTAGGCATACCAAGCTGCCAGGAAAACAAAAGCAGATGACCGAGGAGCAGATGCAAACACATCGGAGCAGACAATCCTCAATATGATTTCCCAAAGCTCTTCAGACAAAACTATTGCAGGTTTAATGAGCATGTCAACAACTTCTACCACAAGTGCAGTGCCTTCCGTTCCAGCCACTGAAGAGTCATCCAGCAACATAAGCAGTGTGGAGATGTTGCAGGGCGAGCGTTGGCTGTCCTCCCAACCTTTTAAACTAGAATCTGCCCAGGCTCATCGGACTAGTGAGAATGTAGCACTTATAGGAGTTGATCATTCCTTGCAACAGGATAGTTCAAATGCATTTATTTCCCAGAAGCAGAATAGTAAGAGTGCGCCATCAGCTAAAGTATCACTGAAAGAATACCGCGCAAAGCATGCAGAAGAGTTGGCTGCCCAGAAGAGGCAACTGGAGAACATGGAGGCCAATGTGAAGTCACAGTATGCATATGCTGCCCAGAATCTTCTGTCTCAACATGATAGCCATTCTTCAGTCATTCTGAAAATGCCCATAGAGGGCTCAGAAAATTCTGAGCGGCCTTTTCTGGAAAAGCCTGACAAAACAGCTCTCAAAATGAGAATTCCAGTGGCAAGTGGGGATAAAGCTGCCTCTTCAAAACCAGAGGAGATAAAAATGCGCATTAAAGTCCACGCTGCAACTGACAAGCACAATTCTGTGGATGACAGTATCACAAGGAGCCGAGAGCACAAAGAAAAGCACAAGACTCACCCATCTAATCATCATCATCATCATAATCACCACTCACACAAGCACTCTCACTCACAGCTTCCAGCTGGTACTGGGAACAAACGGCCAGGTGATCCAAAACACAGTAGCCAGACAAGCTCCTTAGCACACAAAACCTATAACTTGTCTAGTTCTTTCTCCTCTTCCAGTTCTGCTCGTAAAAGGGGTCCCCCTGAAGAGACTGGAGGGGCAGTGTTTGATCATCCAGCCAAGATTGCCAAAAGTACTAAATCCTCTTCCATAAATTTCTCCTTCCCTCCTCTTCCTACAATGGCCCAGTTGCCAGGGCATAGCTCAGACACAAGTGGCCTTCATTATTCACAGCCTAGCTGTAAAACTCGAGTTCCTCATATGAAACTGGATAAAGGCCCCACTGGGGCCAACGGTCACAACACAACCCAGACAATAGACCATCAAGATACTGTGAATATGCTTCACTCCCTTCTCATTGCCCAGGGTGTTCAGCCCACTCCACCCCCTCCATTTGAATTTGTTCATTCTTACGGTGAATACCTGAATCCACGGGCTAGTGGAGGAATGTCCTCCAGATCTGGCAATACAGACAAACCCCGACCACCACCTCTACCTTCAGAACCTCCACCACCACTTCCACCCCTTCCTAAATAAAAAAGAAAAAGAAGAGGAGAAAAGAAACTTCTTTAAAAACACACTTTTTTTAAACTACTGATTCTGGACTAAGAAAATTACTTCCCTAATGAAATATGTCTCCCTTCTTGGACTAGGGAATAAATTAATATTGAGACATAGGAGGGAGGATGGTAGAGGGCCTTGGTTATTGTACCTGCTGCCTCTGAAATTTAACTGTTTTATAGTTTTTACTGGTATTAGAGAGCTGAGAATGTGTTGAAGCTGTGAAAGATTAAGAATACTTTCTCTATTCTTGGCCTCTCCACCTCCTAGTTAGGCTGTTTAGAGTTGATATCCTCCCTCTTCTTGCCAGGACTAAAACATGGAGGGTTTGTTATGTCAAACAGTTGTGGATCCTTTTGGTGTTCAGTAGGTCAGAAGAGGGGAAGTATTTAAACATCAACATCTTTTAAGAGACTTTAAAAAAGTAATTTAAAGAAAGTAAGTTATCTCTTTAGTTTTTTATATAATTGGGGAAGGGATAGGGATTTTGCTGTGTGTATGGGATACACAGCAGTGAGTCCTGGGGGCGGGATTGGAGGGCGGAGGGGTGTGTAGGGGGGATGGGAGGGTAGGCTTTTGGCCATGAGTTCTGAGATAGTCCCTGGCCACTTGAAGTGTTGAGACCTTTAAGTGTGTATAAGTGTGGGTATGTATGTTTTTGAGTGTGTGTGTTTAAATATCATGTTTTTTCTTTCCCTCCCTGTCCCTCATCATTTCCACTTCCCCAACAGTCTACTAGTGAGAATATGGTGTGGCCTTTAGAACATGAAGAAAGAGGCATGTATTCATTTTGATATTTTCCCCTTTCTTTATGTTGCAATCGAGTGGTAGCCTTCTAAATTCTAGTTTGGGCAAGTGCTGCCAATGGCCTGATTTTTGGACTCCATTAGAAAACTTCCTTTTTATCCTCTGTCTCTTTTGATTCAGAATAAAGGTGGAGTCGAGGAAGGTTTGTAGAGCAAGGCTGGTTTCTGCCGTAACGTATTTGGTGTGTCTTTTTTCAAGTTGGGCCTTGGGGAAGTGTTCAAGTGAGAGCGGTCTCGGGGTCTCTGATGGGAAGAGGTGTGTGCTATACATCATAATTGGGAAAGTCCAGACCACATGTGGGAACAGTTCTGGGAGAAGCCATGGAGCTAGAGGATCCTGAAAACAATGAAATTGTGACTTGGAATTTTTGGGACAATGTATTTTATATTATAAATGTGAGACTTGTTTTTTATATCTGTATAGTTAAAGAGAAACAGCTGCAGATCAGTTTTTGCAGCCTACATGTCTTCAGAGATCAGAGCTTATGAATTTAATAGTACTGATGCCATGGGAGTGAGCAGTCCTAGCCCACATATTCTGTTATGTTGGATTGTCCATTTTTGGTGGCTTTAGATGATAGGCAGAGGTTCTTCAGATTTCTAAGAATCCTTTTAAAAAATGGATCAGGTGTCTTTTCTTATGGGTGCTTGATTATCCCAGATTTTAGGACTGAACATTTTTGTTGAGAACAGAAATCTTTTAAGGGGCTAGAAGAATTCTAGCAAACCAAGTTATCTAACTGAGAATGCCACCTAGCCACAGATCATTTGATACGATATTCTTTGGTCTTCATGGCAATTTTTGCTGTGGAAATATGATGCAGTTTGAATGTATTTTTTTAATGCCGTTTACTTCACGCCAAATATTCTCTCTGGACAAATTGAAATTTTTATCGGAGGTCATAGGGACGTAGGAGTTATATATGCGCTGCTGCTTGTCAGGAACAGTTTGGGGAGAACACTGAAGCAGTTGGAATTAATGATGCACTGGCCTAATATAGGAAGGAATTTGTATAGTAAACCTAATTGAAGGTGAATTAGTGTCCAGCATCTTTGCATATTTGAACTGTCTAGAGTGCCTGCCATTGCTCTATGTATAAAATGAGCTCTCTGCCAACCTATAAACTAGTATAATTTTTACTTGGAATGTCACTTTCACTTCTATAGATGACATTTTCTTCTTTCTCCTTGATAGTTTGTCTTGTGCTAATCATTAGGTGTGTGATATTTTTACTAAATATAGGCTTTCTATTCGTTTAGGTTTTGTTTGGTGGAGTCTGCCTTCCTTCCTGACCTTCCCAGAAGGTTATGTAGTTTGCATCTGTATTTTTGTGGAATTGATCACTGATTTGATTATGAAAATGTCTTTCCAGCTTTTGATTTTTCATATCAAACGTCGTGTATTTTCTATTCACATGCACTCCCTCACCACAGAGACATACATATCTGCTTGGCTTCATTAGCAGTGCTCCACGGCAGTGTAGTTAGTTCCTTAGAACTTTGTCAGGAGTGAACGGGAAAAATGTGCTTACTAGGGCCTGGAGCCTAAGAGCTGCTTTATGCCGTGCAGTGCGACCTGTGCACACTACTAGACCACTGCTGGTACAGATCAGTTTAGAGACTTTTCTATATTAATGCCTTCTGATACTGTTTTAAGATACCTACCATGTCTGCTTTTAGATCTGTGTATATGTTCTGAACCACCTTACGGGCTCTGCATGAAGCTGTTGCATTGTCACTGGGGGGCAGTGTGCCTGTCAGCTAGCATGTATATTGTCCAAATTCGCACAAACTTAGTCGAAGGGCTGTGTAGTTTCTAAACTGTCTTCTTTATCCTCACACCTTCAAAAGGTGAGAAATGGGGTTTATACATCCAAAGTTAGTCTAGTAAACGTGGTTTTTCCCCTCCTCCTCTTAACCTAAACTATTGAGGGTAAGTAGTGATAAGTGGGCCTGAAGCCTCAAGTTCTGGAAATCTGATTGTAAACTGTGTTTGAATCTCATGTTGGCAAAAACCTGTGGACTGTCCTTAGGGCTTTTAATCAATACCTGTGTTGCTCTTAGCTGAACTCTAATGAAGCATTAATCTAAAGCTGAATTGGTCTTCTGAAGTATCAGTTTTGCTTTTGGGGTTTAGAAAATACATAGGAATTAGTTTAGTTTTTTCACTCATGAATCAGTGTGTTTCCATATCTGAGGCCCTCAGCTTCTTTTTTTTCTTTTTAATGATTTTAGTGTTTTTAATTTGATGTATTCTTTTTTTAGTTCTGTAGTATTGGCTTCACCTGCGCTGATAGAAAATTTTAAAATCTCCAGTTGGAAACAGCAATGGATTAGGATACAGAGATAAAATCATGGTAACATTAGTGCTGGATTTCTTTAAGCCTCTGCTACGTAAATTCCCCTCATACCTTGCTTCTTGGACAAAGGCAATTAGAGGGGGTCTTATCCCAGTACGGTGGGATTTTAAACATATCTGTGTTTCCCACAGAAACATGGGAACTGTGGGAACTTGGGAAAATATTACTTTAAAAAAAGAAAGTTATTCTTTTGTTGATGAGTTATTTTGATAACTAATACTAGGAAAAGGGAGATGTGAGAATATCTTGAAGTTGTACTTGGAATACAACTTCAAGATATTCTTGGGTTTGGGAGAATTGAAGCAGTCTATGCAGCCCTTCACAGGGTGAGAAATAAGCCCTCTGCAATCCCACTAGGCCTTCAGTGACTTTGATACCTCCCCAAATTTCTCATGTTGCTGCTTGTTAACACCTAGCTTTTAACAGAAAATTTGCTCCTGGTGGGTTAAGTGTTCATGTGGTATCATTCTGTCAAGTTTTATTTTATCTTATCCCTCTGGATGTGAGTTTGAAACAAGCATGGTACTGTAATCCTAGCTGATAGAATGGTCTAGAATAAGAATTATTTTTTAGTGGGAGACCCTTCCATTTTAATGTTTCTAAAGATTTTAATATGAACTTGGCATTGGAAAAGGGAGGAAAAGAAAAAGAATGTTTACTAAAAAGCAGTGTCTACTCTTCCCCTTTATGAGTGTGTATCCATGGTTGAATGAAAAGAAGAGAAAGACTCTTGGGTTTTCTCTTGTGTTGAGTGTGGAGAGGGATGCTTGACAGCATGCTAATTGAAGCCAGAGCAAGTTTGTATCCATCAGATTACCAGGAGGTCTTCACGGAAAAGCTGAGGATCTGATTAGTGGCTGATCACATTGGAATTGATTACAAGATGGAGGTGCTGGCTGGGTTAAGCACCCAAAGAAAAGAATGAAGCAGCCTAACTTAATGTTAACCTAGGTTTCTGGATTTGAAACTGACCTTTTCCCCATCTTACTCCACACACCTAAAATCATCCGTTCTTATCAGACCAAAGAGCAAAAGAAGGAAAAAAAAAAAAAAGCAAGACACTTTACCAATCTGTCACTCAGGTACAATTTTGTGGTGATATTTTTGTCTGATTTCTTTGTATTGCTCTTGAGTCTTTTCTCAGCATATTACTCTGCTGTTGCCTCTGTCCTCCTTGGGCATCTCAGTTCTGAATGCTACCCCTGGTATCTCTACTGCTGTTATGTGAATGGTAGGCTGTAAGTGACCATTACAGTAAGGGCTCTTTGTAAAAAATTCAAAAACTTTTTTAAATTTAAAAAAGAATGTTGTATACATTTTATAGTCTGGCTATCAGTTTGATATATTGCTGTCAAGTATGTTTCTCAATCTGTATTTATCCACCCCATCAATAAATGTTCATTACAAAACTTACCTGATTATTGGTTTTGCATACTGAGTCTTCAAATTAGTCTTTAACTGTCATTTTGATATGATTATAGCTTTGTTTTAGTTTTGATAATATGTACCTTCTTACAGCACAAGATCCTGTGGGAATTGAGTCCATTAGGAAGACCTAAGATTTAGTTATTACAGTGACCCTGAAAGTATAAAATATGATGTGGTCAGAGTGGGGAAAAAAACCCTCATTTAATACTGTGTGACTACCTGGAAGAGTAATTGCTACATGCACACAAAAAATACATGGCTCAAACAGATGATAGCAGTATGTACTGCTTATCTAGTGAGCACTGTCAACATGATTCATAATATGGCCCTGGCTGGTGTGGCTCAGTAGATTGAGTGCTGGCCTGCGAATCAAAGGGTCACTGGTTTGATTCCCAGTCTAGGGTACGTGCCTGGGTTGCAGGCTGCGTCCCTGGTGGGAGGCACATATTCTCCCTCTCTTTCTCCCTCCCTTCTCCTCTAAAAATAAATACAAATTAAAAAACAATTTGGTTTTGAGAGAGAGACACTGATTTGTTGTTCCACTTAAGCATGCATTGGTTGATTCTTGTGTCTGCTCTGATGGGGAATGAACCCTCAACCTTGGTATATTGGGATGATGCTCTAACCAACTGAGCTAGCCAGCCAGTGCCAGGATGGGACAATTAAGACAAGACTGGCTACATTTGGGATGTCAGAAGAAACAGTACCTGGAGGAAACCCACGCAGACTGGGAGAACACACAAACTCCACACACATTGGTCCCTGTGGGGAAGTGATTTTTTTTCCCTCAACATTACAATGAAACGATGTTGAACGCAAAGAAGTCAATTGAGGACCTGCTATACTAGATACATCTTCTATGAAAAGTAGTTTCAGGCGCTTCCTTGGCTTTCATTTATTCCTTCACAAGAAAATAATAACTACCAAGTACTATGTACTGATTACTGATGGGAATGTGGTAGTAAACAAAACAAGCATCCTGTTGTAGAACCTACATTCTAGTTATAGGGAGACAAGTAAAATTGTTAGCTAATGAGTATTTTGGAGAATGTAAAGCATGGAAGATGGGATGGGATTATGTGTGTGTGTGCAGGTAAGTAGAGTTGTTGAAATTGGAAACAAGATGGCTAGGGAGGAAGACCTCATGAAATTTCAGCAAAGACCTGAAAGAGGTGAGAAAGCAAGCCATGGGAATAGTTGGGCTAAGATCATTCCAGGAAACAAGTGAAAAGGTTGTGAGGTAACCATAGCAAGAAGACCAGCGTTGCTAGTATGGAAATGAGTGAGGAGGGGAGAGGAATAGGATAAGCAGTTACAGGAGGAACAGGCTATAGAGATACTGTAGGGCCTCGTCAGCCATTGTAAAGACAGTGAAATAGGGCACCATTTTAAAGTTTTGCACAGAGAAGTGACATGCTTGCTCTAGCTTAGGTTTTAAAATGTTCATTTGGGCTTCTGTGTTGAAAGTGGATTATAAGAGTCAAGGTTAAAGAGGCTCACAATAATTAAGGTGAGAGGTAAGAGTGGCTTTGACCCGGTTGGGAGTGCTAAAGAGAAGTAACACACACGTATCTTGAAGTTGGAGCTAGTAGGATCTGTTACAAGGTTAGAAGAAAAGTCAAGGATGACACCCAGTGTTTGGTCTGACCAGCGGGAAGGATGGAGTTGTCATACTGAGATGAGGGTGACTACAGTTCATTTATTCTCTCTCTCTCTCTCTCACACACACACACACACACACAATTTCTAGAATTAGTCCCCCAAACTCCAAACAGTATTTCCTTCAGAATTCATCTTTCCCAACCTCTATTTACAAACACCCTCACTCAGGTCCACTTTAACCTATTTAACAGCGAATGAAGTGTTCAGTGGATTAAGAATGGTCATCTACTTTGCTACACAGCACAAAGAATTTGCTAACATCTTGACCTTTTAATAATACCTTGTCCCTCCCAACTTAGAATGAAGTGGTTCTAAATAGCAATGTTTTGTTTGTTTTAGGGTTCACAAGAGGATCTTTTTTTAAAACTAAGACCTTCAGAAGAGCCTCTAACAAAATCTTCGTTGCATCCTTATCTCATTCTTGATGGCTCTTTACATTGCTCCCCATAGTAGTTTTAATATTCCTTTTTGATATTACCATATTGGATTGCAGATTCTGATTCCAAGATTTTCTGCAATGTGACTACCTCTGGCTAGTTTTGGGGTGTCCAACCTTTTGGCATCTCTTGGCCACAATGGAAGAAAAGTTGTCTTGGGCCACACATTAAATACACAAACATGAAAACTGATGAGCAAAAAAAAAAAAAAGGTTTTAAGTAAATTTACGATTTTCTGTTGGCCTGCATTCATAGCCATCCAGGGCCACATGCAGCCTGTGGGTGGGACACCCCTGTCAGGGTATTTATAACAAGTATCTTTGTACCCCTCTGAGGATTGAGTGTTTGCTTATGTATATAAATCATAGTTGCTATTATGTTTGTACTGTGTCCACAACTCCAAACTGCTGTTAGAATGTTTACTCCAAAAAAGCAGGGTTATCTTTCTTGCTCTTTCTGTATCTCTAGTGTCTGGCACTTACGTGCTCAGTAAATAATTTGTTAAATGAGTAAATTTCAGGAAAAGGCCTCCTAAGGCCACTCTAATCTTTGGAAACAGCACTTCACCTGTCCCACCACTTGCCTACTGTTATAATCATTTCCTGTGGCTAAACTTACTGTGGCTCTTGAGTGTTGTGAATTCTTTATGCTCACCTCATCGATAGTGGAGAAGTCTCTTACTTAAATGAAACCACAGATAAGGGTGCTTGAGAAGATCGCAGTGCAAAAAAAGTCAAAAAGGTTTTGGGGAAAAAGTGTTCATTTCTACGAGAGATGAAAAAGAGATTCTTTTAACAACCAAGAAACCTCTCAAAGGATGATAAAACTGGGATCGTGCTTGCTATTTCTATATATTTACATTATTTAGCATGGAACTGTAGAGAATTTTAGAGAATCAGGGCCTAAACCACAACTCGTATTCCATTATTGTCAGTGCAGTGCTCTTTAAAAGAATGAGGGCTGGGTTCAAATTTGCCTCTTTCCCCCATTTACTACATGTCAGCCCATTCTTTTTCTCAGTTACCTGTAAAATGGAGATTAATATCCTTTACCTCTTAAAATTGTTTGGCAAATTAAATGTTTACGTATGTAATTTCCACACTCAGTTAAAAGAAAATGTTTCAGTAAATGAACTGCTCACAAAAGAAAACTAAGGCCTTTTCCTGTATAAACAGTGTCAAATGTCTGATTTTTTTTTTAACCTGTGGTGTAGGTGTGCTGCAAAAGCTGCGGGCGAAGGTCGCAGAACGCCCAACAGCAGTCTGCAAACCAGCCACGCTCTGCAGAGGAAATACAGTCAAACCCCGCACCCTGCCCTCGGGGCCCCTCCCTCTGCCCGGGGCGGAGTCGCCGGCAGACGGATAGGTCATTTGACCTACCCCAGTCGCAAATTTTCTCAGAGCCCCGCCCCCAGGCATG